>NC_068341.1:900000-1175910 GCF_014633365.1 Diospyros lotus
TTAAAGCTAATTAAGGATTCATGCTATATCTTATATCTTGAATCTTTAGGTGGGATACAAGTACATTAGAATCACTTCCAGAGTACATGAAAGTACTTTACCAAGCAATCTTAGATGCTTACACAGAAATTGAGGAGGAGACTACAAAAGAAGGAAAACCATACCGCGTACACTATTCAAAAGAAGCTGTAAGACTAAGACCTATATTCTTGAGTTGATTGGATTGACAATATATTGACATGGATTGCAAGTACCATATAGTTAGATGTGGCTTAACAATTAACATGTCATTGTATTCTCGCTAGATGAAAAAACTTTGTAGTGCCTATCATGCTGAGGCAGAGTGGTGTCACAAGAGTTATGTCCCCACAGTTGAAGAGTACCTGAAGGTTGCAACAGTGAGTTGCGGCTACCCATTGATCGCAACAATTAGCTTGACTGGCATGGGGGAGTTTGGGACGGAGCAAGCATTCAATTGGTTGTCAGAAGATCCTTTGATTCTTACAGAATCATCACTTCTCTGCAGGCTCATGGATGATATCACGAGCCACAAAGTAAAGGATGACCATAATGATAATATATAATAACAATATTTCTTACAGAAGGATTAATCTATGTGCTTTTTACTTGTTTCAGTTTGAGCAAGAAAGGAAACATGTAGCCTCAGCAGTGGAGTGTTACGTGAGCCAACATGGGGTTTCAGAAGAAAAAGCAATAGATGAATTGAGAAAACGAGTTTCCAATTCATGGAACATCATAAACGAGGAGTTACTCAAACCAACTGCAGTCACTTTGATGCCTCTCCTTACTAGATTTCTAAATCTGGCTCGAGTCATGGATCTCATATACCAAGAGGAGGATGGTTACACAAATGCTCATCTTCTGCGAGACTATGTGACCTCTCTTATAATCGAGCCCATTATCATGTGAGCAGAATGTGCATTAATAATAACGTGTAATATTAATCTGTACTTTCCATATGGGACTTCTAATAATGTGTTCCATATTTCTACTCCAGTAGCTAATGTGTGGTACCTATATATATTACAATAAGGTTTTTCTTTCTATATATAATAAATAAAACAACAATATCATTATGCATGTTGTCATGCCTATTCTATCCCGCAAGTGGACGGATCGTGACAAGTAATACAATGATGAATAAAGTGTCGTACCTACGAGAACTAACTTTTAATGTTTACTCTAATTGATTTAACCTTAACCTAACACACACATTAACAATGACTTCAATTGTAATGAAAATTAATTTACTAATAAAAGATGCAAACAAAACAATTCATTTGATTTAAAACTCACAAGACTAAGGCGCTAGGGTTTGTGAATCCACCGTCGACCTCCTATGATTCAATTATTCATTATTCGGGTCTTGTTATTCATTATCTTTAGGTTGAAAATCGATGATCCAATTACAACCAAAAGCCCCTCTCGATGGTCATTCAGTTCTATGTATATCTATGAGATTAACTATCTCTAGTCAACCTTCGAACATATAAACATGCATTCAATCACGGAGATCATCACAAAATGATTTCATAGGGCATAACGGCATCTCTACCTATTATAGGACCCTACGTTGTTTGCTACCATGTCTAATCCATATTGAATCTCTCGAAAGCAATACAAATCACAAATATGTTCCAATGGTAATCAAGCATCAAAACAGCATTATGAACATAACAAACAATCAACCCGAATGGATAAGAAAATAGCAAACCGAATAACTTTAAATCAAACCATTAGAAGTCGAGGTTTCATCATTCACCCTAGCTATAAACACTTAGCAATGCATTCTTGCAATCAAAAGAAAAAGGAAAGAGTTGGAATCCATAGCAAAGAATTGAAGAAGAAAAGAAAAATACAACCCAATAGTAAAATCTTCAATCTTCCGTCGGCTTCTCTTCCATGCCCCAAAAAAACTCTCCAATCCCTTAAGAATAAGTCTTTATATAGTCCTCTTTAGGTTATCAAAGTCATACACCTTGAAGGAGTCTATCTCTCTTTTATTTGGATTAAAACGGGCTTAAAACGGCCTTTTCACGAATCTTTAAACCCTACCGCGGTCCTACCGCGGTATGCTTGTTGCTGTAGACCCGTGAGCTCCAGAAACTAATTTCTAAAGCGGTCCTACAGCGGTATGCATTCCGCTGTAGACCCGTGAGCTCCAGAAACTAATTCTTAAAGCGGTCCTACAGCGGTATGCATTCCGCTGTAGACCCGTGAGCTCCAGAAACTAAATCTTACAGCGGTCCTACAGCGGTATGCATTCTGATGTAAGACCGCTAGCCTTCTTCTTTAGCCTCTTGCTTTATCATCTTCCACTTTTTGGCTCTTGAAAATCTTTTGCTTTCTTTTGCATTGATACCCGACCTTGCCTCCAAGCTTTATTTCACTCACATCATGCACCAAAATCACTCTTTTTGCTCCAAGTGTATTCAACACATGCTCCACATCTACATAACCATATATGGAATAAAATCAAGTAGAAATCATGCTCAATGAATGTATAAATGCTAAGTTTATAGACCAAAATAAGTGTATAAAAAAACACTTATCACATGTCGTCATAAACTAGTGTATTAATTAGTCATGCAGTTTATGGAGGCACGAACTTGTGGAATAGAAACAATGGGACTAACAAGATTACCACGTCCAAATTATTGACTGAATGGGAGCCTCATGACCACTTATTTATAGCATTAAGTTCCTCTACTCGAGCAACGAAAACTAATAATTGTGGAGGCAAATATGCCTAAGCCCCCAAAAAGGGTGGAGTCCCCCAAAAATGATAAGAGCAAGCAAGAAAATTTTGATTTAATTTGATAAAAGTTGTATCACGTAGTGTATTTCTCACAATTAATTTGATAAAAGTTGAATCATGTAGTGTATTTCTCACGTTGATTTAGTTTTCTGTTGAAATGCCTACTAGAAATGGTAATTGCAATCGAAACCGTGGGGAATTGAATTGAAACTGAATCGGTCAACGCAATTAAAAACCGTTTGACTGGATAATGGTTTAGTTTGGAGAAAAATCGAACACTATTTCAATGGGTATGATTTGGTCATGGTTTTCACTAAATCCAAACCAAAATCAGAACCGAATATATGGATAACCGAACCAAATTGAATCGAATATACATATATATATATAATATATTTATTTAATATATTATATATACACATAATATATATTGACTAATACATTTTTTTACAAGTATTTTAACTAATGCATTAAAAATATATAAAATATTTAACATTTATAAAGTAATTAACAAATAAAAATAAAACCTAATCTTAAATTATTTTATTTTAATTTATCAATTAAATAATTATATCCAAAAAATTTGAATTTAATTTGTAACTTTATGTAAGAAAAAGATAACTTTATTAGAGTTTGTCTTTATTTGTTGTGGAGTTATCAAAAATTTTTAGGAATCTTATTTGTAAGAGTTTGTTTTTATTTGTTGGTGTGGATCAAATTAAAAAAATCATAATTAAAATCGAAACCGGATGGTTTGGTTATGATTTTTAATTTTTAAAATTAATAGGTAATGATTTGATTTTGATTTTAGTAATTTAAATTTGATTTAGTTATAATTTTAGTAAAAATTAAAATCAAATCGAACTATTGTAAACCCTAATGCCTATTTATGGAAGGGGGAGAATTATTTAGAAATCCACTATTGAAGATTCCTTCCTTGGAGGGTTACTCGTGGTATGTCACTTGTCCTATATATTAATTTGAACGTGCCATGTGTTTTTGTTGGCCAAAGGGCAACACGTGACCTACTACTGGCTCCTTCGCTACCCAACAAAATGGTTCATATATCCGAAAGATCCAACCTAAAATTTCTAGGTGGGATCTTTCGGGCATGGCTAGAATCCGAGAAGCTCAATTGGGAGATTGGGCTAAAGGTCTTGCTTAGCCACTGTGCACTTGACCTATATAAAGGAGTAAATTAAACTCCAATATACGTAAACATATTTATCTTTAGAGACTATTAGAAGTCCCTTTTTAACTCCTTTCTGATTATTAAGTTGGAGGCCCCACCCTGACAAAAGTATGGACGCTCAACAATCAACATATTCGATGATCATCACCTATAAATGACACCTGTCCAATAAAGTCCCTTCTCCCCATAAAATACTAAGAGAAATAAGTTATTGAACCACACTACCACCCCTAGCATATATATAGTCAATGTTTCAGCTGTTGATACTTCAAGAGTCTTGTATCTATATATAGTCATCAAAAGATGAGTGCTCATGTTTCAGCTGTTGATACTTCAAGAACTAACGTGCCAGAGTTACCTCGTGAAGTAGCAAACTTTTTCCTCCTAGCATTGGGGGAGATCGTTTCTTGCAATGTCTGAGAAACCCAATGGTAATTGAGGACATATGGGAGTAATTTACTTATTGAAAACTAATTATTAAATGCCATTGCCATAGCAAATACAGTATAGCCGTATGTGTTGCTTTTTTTTTAATTGTCTAGCGCCATTAATAAAGGAAATGAAACAGCCAAACAAAAAAAAAGACCGAGGGAAGTGTTAATTATACATGCATATATATATATATATATCTTGCTAGCTTGTTCCTCAGCTGAAGTATACACCTTGGTTAAAATTACTTAATGTGGGCTAGAAAATCGACACCACCATGCAACAACACTTCATAGGACTAAAAGAAGAAGTGAGGAGGGTGCTGATGGGATCCCCGTGACAAACCTCTACAAAAGCTAAACTTGATTGATGCAGCGCAACGGTTGGCCATCTCTTACCATTTTGAGAAAGAGATGGAACATGGTTTGAAGAAAATATATGGTGAATGGGATGACAAAGACAATGATCTCTATGGTGCTGCTCTCCGGTTCCGTCTCCTAAGACAGGAAGGATATCGAATCTCTTGTGGTAATTAATCAACACTTCACTGTATAGGTCATTAAGGTGGCATGTCTAGAGCACAAGGTCATATAATTTAGCAAGTTCATGGAAGAGAGAAACGAGACATGAAGAGATCAAAATATGTCAATGAGGTGTCTAGCATTCTGACTTTGTATGAGGCGTCATTCCTCAAAGCAGACGGAGAAGAGATCCTTGATAAAGCTCTGGCCTTCACATCCACTCACCTTTGACAAGTCAAGGTAAAGCCCTACATCTGCCATATGAACAAGTAATTCATGCCCTAAGCAGGCCTATCTGGAAGGACTTCCCAAGGATTGATGCAAGACATCATATTACGAGAGAGATGATTCACATATTAATAGCGCAAAACTAGTCAATCTCGCAAAGTTGGATTTCAAGTGCTACAAGCTACATGCACCAACAAGAGAGATAAGCGACATCATGAAGTTAGTTTATATATATTGAACATTTTCGAAACCAATTAATGAATTTTTGAAGGTTCTTTATTTGTTGGTTTCAGTATGAGAAAGAGAGACAACATGTAGCCTCAGCCGTTGAGTGTTACATGAACCAGCTTGGGGTTTTGGAAGAAGAAGCAATTGAGGAATTGAAAAAACAAGTCCCAAATGTGTGGAGCATCATAAATAGTGAGTTAGTTGAACCTATACTACTGTTCCGATGCCTCTTCTGACTCGATATTTTGAACCTCGTACGAGTCATGGATCTTTTATACAAAAAGGATTACCGCTACACAAAGACTCATCTTCTGCGGGATTACGTAACCTCACTGATAATTGATGTATCACTACAAGAAAAATAACATTTAGTGACGGTTAACTTCCGATTGTTAAAAATGATGTCACTAAATTTTAGTAACGGAATTTAACAATAGAATCAGCGACGAAAATTTTTGTTGCTAATTAAAAAATAAAATATATATTTAAAAATAAAATATTATTTCAGTGACAGAAAATTCCGTCGCTAATACAAAATAAAAATAAAAAATTAAAATAAATTTGAATTAGCGACGAAAAAGTTCTATCGCTGAATAACGACGGAACAGTTTCCGTCGTCGACTTTTATTTTTTAAAAAAATAAAATAATTATGGCAAGCGCAAGAAGGATGCGTGTCCCTGCCTTGCGGGCGCTAGGTGGAATTGTCGTTACGCGTCAAGTGGCTCTCCGTTAAGCCGCCATGTGTATAATTGGAAAATTAATCCCAATACACTCTTTTCTTTCCCTCGATTTTGATCCTTGATCCCCCGTGTGTACGCGCGCGCGACCGTCTGAGCTGCGAATCTCCTTATTACATATATTGCACATATTAATTATATACTACATTTAATTGCCATCCGTTTTAATTTAAATTTAAATTAAGATTTTAAATTTTAAATTTTTTAAATTCATAAATTAATACTTAAAAAAATAAATGTTGTAAATTTTAAGTCAACTAATGTACCACTTAAATGTTGTAATTAATTAATCACTCAAATATTTAAATTTTATTTGATTAAAAATTAGTTTAATACATATTTCTTATTATAAATTTTACAATATCATATCAATTTATATATTTTGGTTTGTAAATAAAATACATAAAATATGCATTTAATAGTAAAAATTTTTTATTTTTATTTAATCTTTGTTCAATACATATTAATAATTTTTATTTTTTTAATTTATTTTTTTTAGCAACAATTAGTAACCTCGTTAAAGTTTTTAATTATTAATTTAACTTTTTTAATTATATTTAATTAATTTTTAAATATATTTAATTTAAATTTAATTTTTATTATTTAGCGACGGGTCACATCCGTCGCTAAAAAATAAAAAAATAAAATTTAGCCACAAGTAACACCCATCACTAAAAAATAAAATAAAATAAATATAAAACTATAAAATTTAACTGGGATAACCCATTATTAAAAAAATAAAAATAAATTAAATAAAAAAATATAAAATTTAACAACGAGTTGATAACTCATAACTCGTTGCTAAAAAGTAAAAATAAATTAAATAAAAAATTAAAATTTAGAGACGCAACAGGTAACATCCGTCACTAAAAGATAAAAATAAATTAAATAAAAAATATAAAATTTAGTGACGAGGTCACACCCGTCACTAAAAAATAAAAATAAATTAAATAAAAAAATAAAATTTAGCCACGAGTCACATCCATAGTTAAAAAATAAAAATAAATTAAATAAAAAAATTAAAAATTTAGCGAGGGCATAACCCCGTCGCTAAAAAATAAAAATAAATTAAATAAAAATTTAGTGATGGGTCACACCCGTTGCTAAAATATAAAAATAAATTAAATAAAAAAATAAAAATTAAGCGACGGCTCATACACCTGTCGTTAAAAAATAAAAAAAATTAAAATTTAGCAATAGGGTCACATCTGTCGCTAAAAAATAAAAATAAATTAAATAAAAAATAAAAATTTAGCTAATGGAATATTCAGTCAATTGAGCCAATAGACGGGATATTCAATCGCAAATTTGTCGCTAAATTTAAGCGACGGACTATCCGTCACTGAGACGTCTGATAAAAAAAAAATTCATCGCTAAATACGTCACTAAATTACGAATTTTTTTGTAGTGTGATGATAGTGAGTCTTATGCATATGGTATGTCCAATGTAAAGATGTGTGGCAAAGAGTGTTATATTACGTTTGAAATAGCATTTGACAATAATATTGTGTCCTACTAGCTAGGATGTATCTATTAATTGCTGCAAGCAAAAATAACTCAGAATGATGGTTGGCACATGCAAACCATCACACATGATTTATTGCTTTCGTTTTATTTGAATTCACTATATATCAAGACTTATTTGGAAGCTTGCTTTGTGTAAATGATATAAAACATAAAGACTCAAAACAATGAAATATTGTATTGTTTTGAGAGATTTATTAAGCGGTCTTATAAAGCTATTTATAAACAGAATTGAACAAGTGATTATGTTTACATGAATTACCAAATGATTCTGAGATTGGTGATCATTGAGGACCGGGCGGCGGGGGGGGGGGGGGTTGTTGTGAATAGAAGGGGCAATACATTATAATGTCAGAATTAAGTTTCTAGGGGACCATATAACATATTCAAGTGTGAATTTTCTACAAGTTCGTGGATTGTTTCCAAACTACCAAATGTTTCCGAGTAGATTGTTTCCTATCTTCCTCACCTTTAATATGTTCATGGATTGTGTTTCAAGCTAGGCTAGCAAGAAGTTGACTGATATATATATATATATAATATAGTCAACAATTCATTAACCAACCTTTAATATGTTCATGGTTTTGGATTTGGATATCATCTATATATGCCAGTAGTTCCTACGTACCAGATCAACGGCACATGAAACAACACAATCTTCATTCTCTCTCCAGTCCACTTGAAAAACTCCATCAAGAACAGTTACAGGCTTCGCCTAGCTCGGCCTCAACTTTCTTCTTAATTTCCTTCATTTCACCCACTCAAAAACCAGATAATTTTATAATATCATGAAAACTTTATGACATTTTTTCTTTTTACAGTTTACTTCTGTTTCTAATTTTTTTTAATTAGTGTTCCGGAAATATAGCAAATAAAAATTAATTTTTCCCTAATTAATGACGTAATTTTTAAAATTATTATACTTATTCTAACTTTAAATGAGTGATGACGTAATTCTAATTTTTTTAATTTTTTCAGAGTTTACTCTATTAGCGAAAGATAAATGAGGCTCCATTTTCTGATGAATCTTTCAATTTTCAAACCAATAATAAAATTCGAGACTAAATAATGTAATAATATTACTACAATCACCTACTCCTTAAATATATATATATATATATATATTTCGCTAATTCTCTCCTTTCAAGAAGAGAGAATTATCGAATTGTAGTTTTCTCTATTTATATATATATTTTTCATAAATTATCAAAAGAATACCAAGTCTTACTTTCATTAATTTTATTTTATTTTCTTATAATATTGATTAGTTACCAAAAAGATAAACTTTACATATCTGAATATCATCAAAAATTAAAAAGACGAAAGAGTTTTCTGAGAGACACTCGAACAATGCCCCCATTGCGGAGGAAGACACGTGGCATAATCTCTACAACCATGTCAGCGCCCACACATTACGTGGTGACTGCAATATCTTCTGGCACAACGCGTGTCACCATTGTGGTATCTTCTACAACTACAACTACATACATATATATGTATATATATTACAGGGGTTCTGAACCCAAAGCGATGTCGATGGCTGCAACAATGTGTTGCCGATCAAATAGCTCACCACCGCCATGGCATGTCGTTGTTCTGCTCGCCGGCCACCTTGACCCCGAAACGCTAGCCATGGCATCATGCGTATGCAAATCGTGGTTCCTTTGCATGTCGTCGGACCATCTCTGGAAACCCATTTGCAATTCCCAGTTCCCCTCCCTCTCCAGTCTCCAGGTCCACGCCGCAGACTCCGCCGTTTCCTACCGCCATCTGTACGCTCTCGCCCGGATATCCGCCAGGCGCCGCCTTCAGAAGCCTCCGAAGCCCCGTCTTTCGCTCGCCAACCTCATATTCACTTTTGACGTCCACAATGAGGACGATTCTTGTATTTTCAACGTAGTAAAACCGGGCGCGGAACTTGATACCGATGCCGACGGCGTATTCCGGTTCGACATAGACGTGGACGATGAGAATCTCTGGGCAGTGGAAGACTTGGATGGGTTGAAGGTTACTTGGAACATGGTGTTGCAAGGGTTTAAAGGGATGTTCACAATGATGGACTACTGCAAGGGCAAAGGCAGCTTCCTGCCACGGACCGATGGGTGGTTCTCGGCAGAGCTTCCGTCGCCGGGGTGCTGTTCGAGCCTCTCTGGGAGTGGGTTTGCGGCGGATTTGAAGTTAGGGTTGAGGCGAAACGGTGGGAAGGGGGGCAAGATGACGGTGGCGATGGTGGGGGTGGGTGTGTTGAGAGTCGTTAGCTGGAGATATGTTAGCATTGAAGATTCTATGAGATATTTGGAACATTTTCTTCTGCCCTTGTAACCTGTCACAAAATCTTAGCCTAAAATTAAATAGCAAAATATTTTTCTTGTTTATGTAAATAATTTAATATAGTATTAGTTTTTAAATTAATAATGCATTCTTTTAATTTTAATCAAATAAAATTATTACCTTAAAATATATATTAGAACAATTATCAAAATTATTTCTCATAAAATATGTAGTCATTTTTAAGATTCTTATTTCATTTACTAGTTTTTATTGACCAATTTTAATTTGTGTAATTATTACTTTTAAGTCTAATTTAAATCTATTTTTTCAATTTTGATTGCTAATTTCATATATTTTTTTATATCTTGATTGCCTATTCTTTAATTTAAAAACAATTTCATTTTTATTAAAAATTTTATTTAATTATTCAATTTATTAAAATAGTTTTTGATAAAACTGTAAATATAGTTAATTCGTTGAATACAAATGTAATTATAAAAGTTAATAACAATATAATTATAATTACTAATGTAAAATCGTACTTACGATTATTCTTATTTTTATAATTATGATTATAATTATTTTAAAAATCATAATCTAATGAATGGTGACATTCAAAATGTTTCACCACCCGCCTTGACCCAGAAACCCTAGCCATGCATGGCTTCTTGCGTCTGCAAATCCTTGTTCCTTTGTATGTCCTCCCGCCTCCGGCCATCTGTGGAAGCAAATTT
The DNA here is from genome assembly GCF_014633365.1 of Diospyros lotus. NCBI lineage: Eukaryota > Viridiplantae > Streptophyta > Magnoliopsida > Ericales > Ebenaceae > Diospyros > Diospyros lotus. The sequence continues at coordinate 910,645 of NC_068341.1, forward strand.
CTAATTCTTGGTTCCCCCCTCTCTCCACCCTCCTTGCCCCCGACAACGCCGTGTCCAACCGCCGATCCAAGCTCTCAGCTGGGATATTAGCGAGGCGCCACCTTCTAAAGCCCTGGAAACCCGTTTTTCGCTGACCAATCTTATTTTCACAATTCATGTCCACGACGACGACGATTCTTATATTCTGAACGTTGTAAAACTAGGCGCCCAACTTCAAATCGATGCCAACGGCGTATTCCGGGTCAATATTGACGTCGACGATGAAGAGCCCTCGACAGTGGATGACTTGGATGGGTTGAAAGTCAGTCGAAAATGTAGTATATTGGATGGTATTGACGAGGTGTTAACAATGATGTGAGGACTGACGGGTGCTTACTGTCGTCTTCCCGTCGCCGGGGTGCGGTTGAAAGGTCTCCGGGGGTGGGTTGGCGGCGGATATGGGGTCAGGGTTGCGGCGGGGAATCAACGGGAAGATGACAGCAGGATGGTAGGAGCAGGTGTATATATTAGGCGTGAGCATTGAAGACAAACATGGGACATATTTTTTCAACAAAATAATTACCTAATCTGTGTATTAAATTAAAACAGTTCTACCTGCATATGCTTTTGACAAGCAAATGACATTATATATTGACAAAAAAAATAAATAAAAATAAATAAGGCCACATGTCAGCATATGTTGCAATATTTTTTCGCCCAAAAATACAACACCCCTATCAATGCATGTGGCAACTTCTCCTCGTGCGATTTTGTTCACCCCAACGTGGCCATCGATTAGTGTTGTGGGTTCGCCAATTTTGAATGTTTTTTTTCCTTATTCTCTCTCTTCTCATTTCCTTTTTTTTCTTTCTCCTTTCTCCTCTCTCCCTTTTCTTTTTCTTCTCTAGCAAACCTCTCGTGGCCTTCCTCTTGCTACTACCACCACCAATCACCTCGCCTCATCATTCATGCACGGATCGCTATTGCATCCTCCCTTGCTGCAAAGAAGTGATGAGGCACTAGGCACCAAACGGCAAGGCGAGGTGGCTAGAGGATCAATGGTGAAAAGCGATTGTTGGAGAAGAAGAGGGAACAAGAGAGAGATAAGAGAGAGAAATATGATGGGTTTGAGAGAGAGCCACCCTCCAAGAAAATGACTTATTTACCCCTATACTAATCGGGGGTCTCGTTTATCCTAGTAGTTAAAGGGAGTGAACAAAATCGCACTCAACTTCTCCTCCATGCACCAGAATTTATTTAATTCTTCCCTTCGATAACTCCATTAATATTTCATTGAAACTACCAACTTTATTTCCTCGAAATTAATGGCTTTCTATGTTGAAAATTATCAGTTTTGATGCCAACCAATAAACCATTAGACGTGACTACCAATATATATATATATATATATATATACTAATTACTATATATACTAATTACTATTTACTGTCGCACAATTACTATTTATTGTGATTACCAATATATATATATATTACTAATATATATTACTGTGAAATTTTTATCAATAAATATTTATTTCCATGAAATTGTTATAGAAAAATTATATATTAAGATATATTTATTGCATACAGGTATTCACGTATTTTGTTGGGAATATGTTTATATTATGTAATTGTTGTAAGTATTATTCTTTATATGTACTGCTATCGTTCTATATTATGTTTTATGTTTTGTATATTTTAGTTCTTTGGTCTCTTTTATTGATGTAATTGCTTAATATCTAATATTTGTTTATTTCTTCTGGGTTGTTTGTTAAATTATGTCTTTTATTTGTGATTTTTTTTATTATTATAATTTGTTTCAATCGAAAGAAATAATACATATTTTAGAAATAAATTGTTTGCTACATATTATATATTTTAATATTTTATACTGTAGAAATAATATATATATTAGTTTATAATTAGGTATGACCTATATGAATATATTTTTATATTATTATATACTTTAAAAATAATATATATTTTTATTTATAATAATCAGGTATAAACTGTATGAATATATATTTTTATTTATTTCTTTTTTAAATATCGTTCTTGCTCATCTCCAGTGTTTGTACATTTAATTACATCAAAAGAAATAAATTACAAATTCAACTTTTGAACTTTGCGCAGGACAAAAATCCTGATTTATCTTGTTGCCGAAAAAGCCCACCCCATTGTTGCCGAGTAATGTCGCCATTTAATGCTGAATGGGTATTAATAGCTGACTGAGGTGACAGCTATATTACACGAAAATACCTCATAAGAATCGTTTCTTCGTTTTCGAAACATTTCATATTCTTGTTTCGAACTCTATTTATGCCTATTTTTTTAAAAGAATGTCATTTTCACGTTTTTGTTTCCTATTAAAAACATTTCCCGTTTTCGTTTTTATGCACTATAGGATGATAGTGCGAGAAGCCATCGTGGTAATGGGTCAGTCTCGCCTTTTTCCAAGTCCCTACAAGCTCCAGACCCATGTGCGCAGGCAGCAGCCATCGTGGTAATGGGTCGGTCTCGCCTTTTTCAAAGTCCCTACAAGCTCCAGACCCATGTGCGCTGCCATCGTGGTAATGGGTCGGTCTCGCCTTTTTTAAAGTCCCTACAAGCTCCAGACCCATGTGCGCTGCCATCGTGGTAATGGGTCTCTCCTTTTCTTAAGTCCCTACAAGCTCACCTTGTTTTCAAGTCCCTACAAACTCCAGAACCATATGCGCAGCCATCGTGGTAATGGGTCTCGCCTTTTTTTAAGTCCCTACAAAGCTCACATTTTTTTAAGTCCGTACAAGCTCCAGACCCATGTGCAGAGACGACTTAATATTAGGAGTGATGATTTATTGTAATATTACTAGATATGTATTGTATTTTTATTAAAATAAATATTAAATAAAAGAGATAATGATACACAATTTTTTTTGTCTTTTTTAATAAAGAGATGTTATAATTAATTATAATTAATATCACCCATAAAGTAATTATGAAAAAGTTTCCCCTTAAAAGTTATTATTTAATCTACACAAAAAAATATTTTATTTTCAAGTATGGTGGATTTATTACATGTCATTGATTCTCTTTTAAAAATTAAAATATGAAGTTGGCCTTTTTTTTATTTATATAAAATATTAGATTATTTAAAGCTTAAGTTTTATTTGATGGCAAATGGCATATGAATCAAATGGAATTAATTAATTAACAATTTAGGCTAACTTTGTGATCGCTGAGACATCAAATTGAAGATGAATGATTGCATGATTGAGATAACTCATTAACATTTTCCTTGAAGTTATATTAAAAAAAAGAATTGGTGGTCCATAATTAATATGTCCCTTAAATGAATTTTTTTGGGATTTTAAAATGCTTAATATTTATTATTTAAAGATGAAAATTTTAATATATAAATTTAAAGTTAAGAGAGATTAGTGATTTATTTTAAATAAATTATAAAAACGATATATAAAATTTACCTGTAAAATTAAAAGTCTAATGAAGAAAATAATATTGTTAGAAGTTAGACACACGTGACATGACCCAATCCTTGAACGACACATGTCCTGTCAAATTACGACCGCCCTACCCTAGAAGTTTGATTGCAAATAATAATTTCTTTCCTATCAAATTCAATTCTCAAATAATATTGTTTGAAGTTTGATTGCAACTGGAAAGAAAATATTTTTTAGATAATTAAATTATTTAAAATTAAATTAAAAAAATATTAATTGAAGGTGTTTAATTAATTTAATTTTTTATTTAGAAATTGTTAAATTTTTTTAACTTTTTGTGTTTGATTGTCATTATTTTTTATGAAAATAATTACATGTGTAGATAATCAATAATCAAATACACAAATTAAAAATCAACTAAATAAATAATTAAATATACACATATTTAAAAAATAAATCAAATATATATAAGTAAAATAATCAAAATAATCTACTTGCCTAGCAACTTCAGCTTGAGCTGCTGTCGCCATCGCCGTTCAACCACTGCCTACTGCCATCGCCGGTGACATCGCCTACTGCTATCATCGTTGTTGCCATCGCTGTTAAACCACTGCCCACTACCATCATCTTCTCCGCTGCCATTGCCCTTACCACTGCCCACTACCATCATCTTCTTTGCTGCCATCACCCTTGCCATTGCTCACTCACTACAAGAAAATTAAGTTTTAGTGATGAAATTATTTCGTCACTAATTTGCTACGGATTCGCAACGGAATATCTATCAGTAAATTTAGCGGTGGGAGACCCGTCACTAAATTTAGCGACATATTTAACGACGGGCTAACTTGTCGCTAAAAAATTAAAATTAAAATTTTAAATTTTAGCGATGGGCAAGCCCGTCACTAAAAAGAAAAAAATATATAAACTTTTAATTTTAGTGACAAGCTAACCCATCGCTAAAAAGAAAACAAAATGAAATTTTAAATTTAAATTTTAGCGACATGCAGACCTGTCACTAAAAAGAAAAAAATAAAATTTTAATTTTAATTTTTAGCGATGAGACGAACCCGTCCCTAAAAGAAAAATAAAATAAAATTTTAAATTTTAGTGACGGGCAAGCCCGTAGCTAAAAAGAAAAAAAAATAAAATATAAACTTTAAATTTTAGCTCGTCGCTAAAAAGAAAAAAAATAAAATTTTAATTTTAATTTTTAGCAACTGGCGAACCCATCGCTAAAAATAAAAAAAAAATTTAAAATTTAAATTTTAGCGACGAGCAAACCCGTCGCTAAAAAGGAAAAAAATAAAATTTAAATTTTAAATTTTAGCGATGGGCTAACCAGTCGCTAAAAAAAAATAAATAAAATTTAATTTTAATTTTTAGCGATGGGACGAACTCTTTGCTAAAAAGAAATAAAATTAAAATTAAAATTTTAAATTTTAACCACAGATCAACCCATTGCTAAAAAAGAAAAAAATAAATTTTAAATTTTAGTGAGGGGTAGACCCATCGCTAAATATATATATATATATAAATTTTAAATTTTAGCCACTAAAAAGAAAAAAAAAATTAGCTTAATTTATATTTAAATTAAAAAAATCTATAATTTATATTTAATGTGAAATTCATACTTTAATTTTACATTTAAGCAACTAAATTTATATTTTCGACTCAATTTAATCAAATATACATTATTTTTTTTGTGATAACTTTATTTTTTTATTATTTCAATTACATCTATGAATTTGTATTTATCTTTAATTTTTAATTTTTTTTATTACATTTATCTTTGATTACATCAAAGTAAATGGGTTAAATTGATTAAAAAATAAAGATATAAAAATTAAATTAACTTAAAAATATAAATAAATAAGTGTAATTAAATAACAAAAAATTTAAATGACTTCAAAAAAAAAACATAAAAGTACGTAATTGAATAATATGTTGTCCTTTAGCGGATATCCATCTTTTTAATTTATCTCTCTTTTTATTTTAAATTTATCAATTAACTCATTTAATTTAATTGAATTCAAATAATTTTATTTTTTAATTAATTAATTTAATTCAATTAATTAGTTTAAAAAATTTTAAACTATGAGCTTCCCTACATAATTTTCATAGTTAAATATAAAATTTATAAAAATTTCAATTAATTTCAAAATAATAACAAGATTTTCTATTACTAATATAATAATTTATAAATTTCTATTTGAATTAGTAATAAAATATAATTAATAAATAATAAAATTAATATTAATTAAATAAGTTTAGAAAATTTTGGAGTGTAAATGTGATATTGAAAAATTTGGAAGAAATACTATAAATATATTTTATGCAAATTAATAATCAAGGAGTCTTCCAAATGGATTGGTTCACTCGCGTGACTTCCTCTCAAATGGTTGGGGTTTCGATTCAAGGGGTAGGCAGCTAAAGAATTATTGCTGGGAAATAATACTAGCGCAGCCACCTGGCGAGTAGAGGTGCGGCCACCTGGCAAGCAAAGAGAGGGCTAGCGTGCGTGCGGGGGCTGGCCATTTTGCGGCCAGGGCTAAATTCAGCGACGAAAACAAATCTCATCGCTGATTAGCGACAAGAGTTGCCTGTCGCTAATCAGTGACGGGGGGCTGTCCGTCGCTATGTCGCAAAAAATTGCTCGTCACTAAACTATTTAACGACGAATTTTTCGTCACTAAACGCATGATTTTTGTAGTGACTATCGTCATCTTCTCCGCTGCCATTGCCTCTGCCATGGCTGTCGCTATCGTTTCTCCAGTCACCACCCACTGTCATTGCCATCGTCGTTACTTACTATTCGTTGATGGCTGCTGCAACTGTCGGTGATGGAAGAGAAAGGCTAGCGTGGTGGGTGACGGATAGTGGTGGCTAATTGGGTTTTTTTATTTCCATAGAAAATTAAATCTAACCCCGCATGAGAAGACTAATTTCAACAAAAGTGGGAAAAAGAAGGTCCAATGACCACAAGTGAAAAATTATTTTTCATAAAAAATTTAACTAATCAAACACTCCAAAAGGTAAAATTTAGGTAAAAAATAATAATTTTTTATTAAAAAAAATAGCCAATTAAAGTGACTTGTGCTCATTGTCATGGCGTGCGACAATGATAAGGAAAAAAAAAATATATAATATATATTCAATCTTTGATCATATGGCTATGGGGTGTGAGAGTGATCCTGATGTTAACGTGAGTGGATCTAGCTCGATTATACTATTTGTTAATTAAAATATAAGATAAAAAAATAAATATACATTTTATTTTAGATAAAAAATATTTTTATTATATTTATTAAATTTATTTAAATATATACTAAAAAAATTCACGTAATTTTTTATCTAAAATTATTGAGATAAATTTATCTTTCCCTATAGACAAATTCATCTAGGACCTTCCAAATAAAAAAAATAATCCATATAACCATCGATGTATTTTTAAAAATTTAACAAATAATTTGATATAAATTTTAAAATAATTATTAATTTTATTTTGACAATTTCATATCTTAATCCAGAAAGTATTCCAATCTTAATATTTTTCGGACTGAAATATGAAATAATCAAGATAATTCTATAAATATTTTAAAATTCTTGTTAGATTTTTTGTTAAATTTTTGGATGTCTTAAGTTCAACTTTTGAACTTTGCGCAGGACAAAAATCCTGATTTATCTTGTTGCCGAAAAAGCCCACCCCATTGTTGCCGAGTAATGTCGCCATTTAATGCTGAATAGGCGTTAATAGCTGACTGAGGTGACAGTGCGAGAAGCCATCGTGGTAATGGGTCGGTCTCGCCTTTTTTAAAGTCCCTACAAGCTCCAGACCCATGTGCGCAGGCAGCAGCCATCGTGGTAATGGGTCTCGCCTTTTCTTAAGTCCCTACAAGCTCACCTTGTTTTCAAGTCCCTACAAACTCAAGACCCATGTGCGCAGCCATCGTGGTAATGGGTCTCGCCTTTTTTTTTTCAGTCCCTACAAAGCTCACCTTTTTTTAGGTCCGTACAAGCTCCAGACCCATGTGCAGAGACGACTTAATATTAGGAGTGATGATTTATTGTAATATTACTAGATATGTATTGTATTTTTATTAAAATAAATATTAAATAAAAGAGATAATGATACACAATTTTTTTAGTCTTTTTTAATAAAGAGATCTTATAATTAATTATAATTAACATCACCCATAAAGTAATTATGCAAAATTTTCCCCTTAAAAGTTATTATTTAATCTTCACCAAAAAATATTTTATTTTCAAGTGTGGTGGATTTATTACGTCATTGATTCTCTTTTAAAAATTAAAATATGAAGTTGGCCTATTGTTTTATTTATATAAAATATTAGATTATTTAAAGCTTAAGTTTTATTTGATGGCAAATGGCATATGAATCAAATGGAATTAATTAATTAACAATTTAGGCTAACTTTGTGATGGCTGAGACATCAAATTGAAGATGAATGATTGCATGATTGAGATAACTCATTAACATTTTCCTTGAAGTTATATTAAAAAAAAGAATTGGTGGTCCATAATTAATATGTCCCTTAAATGCATTTTTGGGGGATTTTAAAATGCTTAATATTTATTATTTAAAGATGAAAATTTTAATATATAAATTTAAAGTTAAGAGAGATTAGTGATTTATTTTAAATAAATTATAAAAACGATATATAAAATTTACCCGTAAAATTAAAAGTCTAATGAAGAAAATAATATTGTTAGAAGTTAGACACACGTGACATGACACAATCCTCGAACGACACATGTCCTGTCAAATTGCCACCGCCCTACCCTAGAAGTTTGATTGCAAATAATAATTTCATTCCTATCAAATTCAATTCTCAAATAATATTGTGTGAAGTTTGATCGCAACCTGGAAAGGAAATATTTTTTAGATAATTAAATTATTTAAAATTAAATTTTAAAAAAATATTAATTGAAGGTGTTTAATTGATTTAATTTTTTATATAGAAATTGTTAATTCTTTTTTAACTTTTTGTGTTTGATTGTCATTATTTTTTATGAAAATAATTACATGTGTAGATAATCAGTAATCAAATATACAAATTAAAAATCAACTACATAAAATCATTAAATATACACATATTCAAAAAATAAATCAAATATATATACGTAAAATAATTAAAATAATCTACTTGCCTAGCAACTTAAGCCTGAGCTGCTGTTGTCATCGCCGGTGACATCGCCCACTGCCATCATCGTTGCTGCCATCCCCGTTAAACCATTGCCCACTACCATCGTCTTCTTCGTTGCCATCGCCCTTGCCACTGCCCACAACCATCATCTTTTCTGCTACCATCGCCCCTGCCATTGCCCACTCACTACAAGAAAATTAAGTTTTAGTGACGGAATTATTCTGTCGCTAACATGCTACGGATTCATGACGGAATATCTATCGCTAAATTTAGCGACGGAAGACTCCTCACTAAATTTAGCGACAGATTTAATGACGGGCTAACCCTTCGCTAAAAAGAAAAAAATTTAAATTTTAGCAACGGGACAAGTTAGTCACTAAAAAGAAAAAAATAAAATATAAACTTTAAAATTTAGCAACGGGCTAACCCGTCGCTAAAACGAAAACAAATAAAATTTTAAATTTAAATTTTAGCGACGAGTAAACCCATCGCTAAAAAAAAAATTAAAATTAAAATTTTATATTTTAGCGATAGGCAAGCCCGTCACTAAAAAGAAAAAAAATAATATATAAACTTTCAATTTTAGCGACGAGCTAACCCATCGCTAAAAAGAAAACAAATGAAATTTTAAATTTAAATTTTAGTGACGGGCAGACCTGTCACTAAAAGGAAAAAAAATAAAATTTTAATTTTAATTTTTAGTGATGGAACGAACTCGTCCCTATAAAGAAAAGATTATTAAAATTAAAATTTTAAATTTTTGCGACAGACAAGCTCATAGCTAAAAAGAAAAAAAATAAAATATAAACTTTAAATTTTAGCTCATCGCTAAAAAGAAAACAAATAAAATTTTAAATTTAAATTTTAGCAACGAGCAGACCCATCGCAAAAAAGAAAAAAAATAAAATTTTAATTTTAATTTTTAGCAATGGGCTAACCCATCTCTGAAAACAAAAAAAAAAATTTAATTTAAAATTTAAATTTTAGCGACGAGCAAACCTGTAACTAAAAAGAAAAAAAAATTAAACTTTAAATTTTAGCGACAGGCTAACCCATCACTAAAAAGAAAACAAATAAAATTTTAATTTTAATTTTTTGGATGGGATGAACTCGTAGCTAAAAAAAATAAAATTAAAATTAAATTTTTAAATTTTAGCGATGGGCCAACCCATTGTTAGAAAGGAGAAAAAATAAATTTTAAATTTTAGTGACAGGTAGACCCGTCGCTAAAAAAAAAAAGAAAATATAAATTTTAAGTTTTAGCCGCTAAAAAGAAAAAAAAATAAAATAAAATTTGAAATTAAAATTTTAGCTTAATTCATATTTAAATTAAAAAAATTCACAATTTATATTTAATTTGAAATTCATACTTTAATTTTACATTTTAGCAACTAAATTTATATTTTCGACTCAATTTAATCAAATATATTTTATTTTTTTATGAAAATTTTATTTTTTTATCATTTCAATTACATCTATAAATTTGTATTTATTTTTAATTTTTAATCTTTTATTACATTTATCTTTGATTACATCAAAGTAAATAGGTTAAATTGATTAAAAAATAAAGATATAAAAATTAAATTAACTTAAAAATACAAATAAAGAAGTGTAATTAAATAACAAAAAATTTAAATGACTTTACAAAAAAAAAAGAGCATAAAAGTACGTAATTGAATAATATGTTGTCCTTTAGTGGATATGCATATTTTTAATTTATCTCTCTTTTTATTTTAAATTTATCAATTAAATCATTTAATTTAATTGAATTCAAATAATTGATTTTTTAATTAATTAATTTAATTCAATTAATTAGTTTAAAAAATTTTAAACTATGATTGTAATGCCCCGTTTTCTCGAGCGCATTAAAAATTGAGACAGTAAAATTTTTTCTTTCAAACTAATGCTAAACCACATCATTCCTTGAGTCCATTCCAGAATTCCCATTCATTTTTCTCGAAAGAGAATCACTATACACATCAAATGCATAAGCAATGATCAAAACCTGATATCTTAACATTGATCATAAATAAATTCTTACATCTTCAACATTCTTCAAAACGTTCAGAATTTAAAGTAGCAGAACTTAAATACATGGGCTATGTAACATACACTTCATTCCTCATGCACTCTGCTAAGTGTCATTTCATGCCTCATTTATCCTTATATCTGCTACAATCTCCATCTAGAACGTTTGAATATTCTAGTGGGTAAAGCCTAAATTAAATGATAAATCATCTAAGTAAGGGTACAGAAAACATATTTCATGCATGAATGCAATGTCTTACTCATCGTAGGTGTCAACTGCACCTCTTATGCTACCTACCATTTTTGTGGCCACCTCTTTTGTAGCCGGGGTGTATGGTGCACCCTTGGTAAAGTAGCGATGCCAGTTCGTACTCTTTACGGCCACTATAACGTCCCGTTTTTCTCGAAGCGTTTCTTACCCCGGCATTTATTAATTAATAATTACTTCACCAATTCTACCTCATATATATATTTTTTCTTTCTCTCATTCTCCTCGTTGGGGTAACCATAGCTAATAGCGGAAACATGATAGATCGTAACCTAATGCTTAACAAGCTTTTAACATCAAAAGCGTAGATTCATATTCATAATAAAATCATAACATCATTCTGAAACGTACTAGTGTTTAAACATAATCTTGATCATCCCTTAATATTACATGCTGAAATATCATAATCAACATCATGGATAACATAGTAGGACATAAACATGATAGGTTATATGCATAACCGATACATTTACGCACTTTAACGAGTGCCATCACATGCCTCAATTTCCTTCATATCTGCTATGACTTCCATCTGGAACATTAAATATTCCAGGGGCATTGCCCAATTAGATGATCGGCCATCTAAGTAAGAGTATAATATTCACGAATGAATGTAAATGCATAATGTCATGTCATTTGGCCTGTTTAAGCCGACCGACATCCATACTTCATATGCCACCTACTATTTTATACGACCAACTCTTTCCAAGTCGAAGTGTATGGGCGCACCCTTGGTAAAGCAGCGATGCCCACCCGTACTCTTAAACATATGCGATGCATGAGCAACGATGGATTACATGTGAACATATGCATATTATCTTCATATTATGTAATTGCACCTACGTGACATACTCACACATCATTTCATGTCAATATGCCGAAACATACTTCGTATTTAACATATAAACATACTAACAAATCATATGACGCATTTTAGAAATTACCTTTCATAGATAAATTAAATTTGAGAAATACTATCTTACCTTTGAAAATCGGCTTGAGTCTCGAGAAATGTGCTTTAATCTCAAAAACGTGCTCGCCTCGACTTCGCACTAAACTTCTAGTTATACTCAAACTTTAGTCTCAATGATCCCTGGACATCATATTTATTCAAGGGGTAGTAAAACTTATTTTCCTCAAATTTTCCTCAATCGCTTAAATTTTCTCCCCATTATTTCCTCAATAATTCCAAAATAAATACTTCCCCAATCATTTTTTTAATTTTTCTCCACGAAAATTCATAAAACAACATTTCTAATCTTCTAAAATTTTATGGGAATTTTTCATAATTTTTTCCTATTTTTCTTCTATTTTCAAAGAATTCCCTTTATCCTAAAAATTACCAAGTAAATATTTCTTTCCATATTTTCCATAAATTTCTTCCATAATAATTCATAAAATAAAACACCTGATTTTTTTTTTTGAAATGTTTCAAAAAATTAAACATAATAAGATAAAAAAAAATATTATCAACTTCCATATATTTGAGATATTTTACACTTACCTTGTAACACTTTCCTCAAGCTTGTCTTTGATGTGCCCAAATTCCTCTTCCTTACTCCTTCCTCCCAAATCTCTTTCGCAAGCTCAATTTTTCTCACAATCTCTTTCTTTTTCAAATCTCTTTCTTACTCACAAATCCTTCTTTCTTACAACATTTCTCTTTCTAATTCAAGTTTTCCAACTTTTCAACTTTTCTCTATTTATAGAGGTTGAATTAAGTTTAGTTTAATTGTAGTGATCCACTATTTTTTATTATTTTTTTATTTAATTTTCCACTAAATCTCACTTATAATCTTTAATTATTTGTCTATACACTACTTTATCTTCCACATTTCTCCATTAATTAACTCATTATCTTTGATTATTTGGCCATACTCTACTTTGTCTCCCACATTTCTCCATTAATTCATCATTTATCTTTGATTATTTGTCCACACCATATTTTGTCTCCCACATTTCTCCATTAATTCACCCATTATCTTTGATTATTTATTCACATCATATTTTGTCTCCCACATTCTCCATTAATTCACCCATTATCTTTGATTATTTGTCCACACTCTACTTTGTCTCCACATTTCTCCATTATTTCACTCACTATCTTTAATTATTTTTCAACTAAATCTTATTTTGAATGGACTATTATTTCATTTAGTCCATAAATTTAAGCCCACTCTATTAACTCTAAGTTCACTTACTTAGCCTTTCATTTCTCAACTTAGCCCACTAACTATAATCCCATTTACTTAGTCTTTTTTTTTTTTTTTTAATTTAGCTCACTAATTCTAAACTCATTTACTTAACATTTCTTTTTTTTTTTTTTAACTTAACCTACTAACTCTAAGCCCGTTTACTTAACCATTCTTTTTTTTTTTTTTCAACTTAGTCCATTAGTTTTCTCAATTATAATCTCCAATTGAAGTAAAAATATTTTAAATACAAACAAAAAAAAAATAATAATAATTATTATTCTCAAAATACTAGGATATTACAGCCACAATGCGCGTGATCAATGATATCAACGTGTACATATGCATTTCATAGCATATCATATATGTAGTCTACGTGATGGATACATATCTGAGCATGTCAACATGATGAAAATATTTTCGAGGAACATAAATCACTTACAAACCAATCATTTTTCATAAAACTAAATTCAGTGGGAAGTACCACTTACCTTCTCAAGCTTATCGGGCTACCTCGATATTCGTGCCTTACCTTGAAATTCGTGCATCTCTTCGATTCGTGTGTCAACCTCAAAATTCGCACGAGTCACTTCAACTTTAGCCTCAAAGCATCATAATCACCATATTTATTTAAATAAGCATTAAAACCTATTTTTTCATAATTTCTTGCATTTACTTTATTTTTCACTCTATTTTTCTTCAATAAATCCAAACTAAATATTTCTAAAATATTTTCTCAAATATTTCACTACAACAATTCATAAAATAATATTCTGGAATTTTTGAAATTTTCTAAGAAATTTTACTTACCTTAAAACTTAGCATCTCTAGCTTCCTCAGTATGCATGCCCTGATCTCGAAACACGTGCCTGAATAATTTTTCTATGCCAAAATCTCCGGAATAATAATAAATCACCAAATCCTATTTTTTCAAGATTTTTCTCCATTTCTTTTCTTTTCTTTCTTTTTCTTTTCTTTTCTTTTTCTTCTTTCTTCCTATTCATCTTCTCCTTCCTCTACTCCTTCTGCAACCCATGAGCAGCACTTCTTCTCTCCCTATATTTTTTTTCTTTTCCTTTTTTCTTTTCTTTCTTCTTCTTCTTCTTCTTCTTCACTTGCACGAACCAGCCTTCGCCCGCCGCTGCCCAAGCGCTGCTGCCGCCCTCGCCGACTGCTGGCACCTCCACTGGCCGAGCACTAACTTTCGGCCTCACTGGAAACTGCTCGCATAACACTACCGCCCGCCCTTGCCTCGAGCCCAGCTCGGTGAGCTCGCGGCCATGGCTACCATGGCCTCGGGTTTGCCACTTCCGATTGCTTCTAGGTCGTTGTCAGCTACCTCCGACGTCACTGGTCCCTTCCCGTCCCGCCGCCGCTGCTGTCACACCAGCCTCCTCATTGCGTTGCTGGTTCGTCGACCCCTCTATTCTTCGCAGTGATTCCATGGCTGTGGCCATGGCTGTTCCAGCTCCTTGCCATGGCCGAATTCGGCCCTCTTCTCTCTCTCCATCTTGCATTGCTCTCGACCCTCACTTGCTTTCTATCTGTCTCTCTCTCTTTCTGTTATAACGGGAGGTGCTATGGCACACACCAAGAGGGGGGGTGAATTGGTTATTTTAAAAACTTAATTGAACTTGAAAAGCTTTTTAACACAAATTGAGGTTTTATGAAATAAAATGTGAAGTATATAAAAGTGACAGATGAAAGTTTACAAAAAATAAATATGTGAACCAAGTGAGGAAAAATGAAATGCTTGGAAAGATAAATAGATCAAAGAGCACAAGCACAAGAGACACAAGGATTTATAGTGGTTCGGTTTAACCCAAGCCTAATCCACTACCTTAGCTCCTCACTAAGGATTTTGTAAACAATCCACTAAAATCCCCTACTTAAACCAAATAGGTCATCTAGTTAAAGACTAGGAATTACAACCTCTTGCTTATACAAGCAAGCCCTCTAGCACCTAGCTAGGAAATACAAAACCTCCCACTCAAAATGGGCCCTCTAGCTACACAAGCTAGGAAACATAAGAAATATAGAATATGAGAGAATCTAAGAGATGAATCTCTTAGTTACAATGTCTCTCAAGATTAAACAAGGTTTAAATGAATGTATTAACAATAATAGAACGAAGCCTTGGAGAGAAAAGTATAATAATGAAAGCACAGAACACTGTAAATACAAACGAATATAAAATGTAAGCTCAAATCAATTCGTTCCCGTCCATTAGCCTTCTCTTGATCATCCATGACTTGTATTTATAAGCTTCCCACAAGATTGAAGAGAAATGAAGCCGTTTGTGACCGTTGGAGAATGAGAAACTAGCCGTTGTAAGTTTCTGTGAAACACATAGTCGACAGAGAAAATAGATTAGTCGACTATTTTATCAAATAAAACTAGCCATAGTCGACTATTGCTCAACCAAAACTTCTCATAGTCGACAGATCCTTTTACATAGTCGACAGATAAAAAATTACAAAGAAAATTTTGAATATCATGTACAAACATAGTCGACAGATGAAATATAGTCGACAGAGGCCATATATAGTCAACAGATTAAACAAGCATAGTCGACTATCCTTATACATAGTCGACAACACTAAACAACATAGTCGACTATCTTCTTGAAAAATCTGAAAACTTAACAGATAACATGTAGAGGCACAGTTGATTAATACAAAGCATCACCACATATTTACATTTCTTTAGTTTAAGTAAATGTCCTCATTTTGTTTAATTTATATTTTACCTTCCATTTACTTTAATACATAAATGTAAATAAAAAAGTAACCCCCCATTTGGATTCAATAAAAATATCAAAAAAATCAAAATCCATAAGAATAAAAAAGTAGAATTTGGATTTTAGTAGGAAGTTAAGATTTTGCGATTTTACCACCTCTAAGATATACACTTTCTATTTCTTGAAAAAATCGTTAAAAATCATTTTATCACTAATGAATGTTAACTATTGAATTACCGGGAGTTAATTTTCTAAAACTAAAACATTTTCATATATGTCTCCTTATAAGGTGCTCTAACCTTCCAGACTTAGAAAAATATGACTTTGAATTCTCGATACTTGAAATTCATTTGGTTTTCATTCTCACAAAATAATACTTGATATTGAAATTGATTTATGTTGAAAACCGCAATCTTGATTCATAACTTAGGGATTAAATAAAATATTATTTTTCATCATCAAAACTAAGTATATAAAAGTAAAACAACACTCTCGATCCCACGCTTCCTCACTGCCTCTCTCTCGGCCGAAGCTCCAATGGCTCTTTGCCATATCCTTTTTCATTTGCTTGCTATTTATAGGCAAACGCAGACTCTTCTCATTGCCCGACGCTTCCTCTTTGCGTGTAATCCTTTCTAAATCTTGCAGGGGATAGCTATGTAGAGGCATGGGACAATTGGCAGAGGCATGGGCGAAGCTTGCAGGTCATGGGAAATTTGTAGAGGTGTGGCTTCTCCCACGCACACAGCCACGCATACATATAAATACATATATATATATAATTATATATTACACTTTAAATTAAGAGAATTTACACATTAAACCTCAATTTTATCATTATATCACTTGGGTAATTTTCTTATTGCAACCATGCTTTCAAACATCGATTAAATTTGCATTTTAATATCAAAAATCCATAATTAATAACTTAAATTTTACTCGATATAGACGATTTTGCCTTTGTGTTCTCTCGGAACTTTTGTTTCATCTCGAAACCATTGAAGGGTTGCTCATTATGCAAAACCGAAGCCTCCTAGAATTCCGTTGATTTTTCGAGAGTCCCCTACGACAATTCGGTTTTACAACCTAAATGGTATCTGTATTTTAGTTGTACCAAAAATTGTTCCCGATCCGATTTCTTTTGATACCATAAATCCTATCTCAGAATGCTTATCGAAACCATATCATTTTTCATAGATAATTTCACTCCGAGACACTCCCTACAGTTGATTCGGTACTTATAACTACTATCAAACCAATTTTTTGGTATTCTAAACTTATCGAAATTACGTGGCAACCTCATACGAATATGGGGTATTACATTCTCCCCTCCTTACAAAAATTTCATCCTCGAAATTAACACCTGACTGATCAAATAACTAGAGAAGATCATACTCGAAACTTGTTATGCCTCACCTTAAGTCATCACAAACTTAATCATTGCTTGATCTTTACTCGAGCAAACATATTCGAGGTTTTTTATAACTGTTGTTTCCTTATTCTCGTAGGTATTCATCACCTGATATAACCTCAAGTTTCTGATAATTGACCACAATCATCTTCTAATCACGTCGTATAACTATCTCATCAAGAAATTTTTACAATTAATAGATTTTATCTATCTCCAAATCTTCCTTTCGTGATCTAACTTTTAATATCAATTTGAAACCTAACGTTATCTTCTAATATAGCAATACTAATATCTATTCATCCATACCCATAACTCAAATAAGTCTTCGTACTTTTCAAAGTGATCATTGAATAAAGTTTTATATCGTCAGATTAATCATTTAATCCTCAAATTTGCTTGAACTAATCATCAAGTAATAACATCTCATATCAACTAACTCTAGTCTTGCTCGATCCTTAAAGCATCATCTTATGCCAATCATACTTTATCATACGGAAATCATCTAATTTCTTTCCTTGCATTTGACTATTGACTCTTTTGACTTCCAATCAATCGTAGTATAGGTTCACTTAACAACTTGCAATCTCTAGACTTGCTCATCGACTCTATTGTCTACTTGTCTTGGTAATAGTGCTATTAACTTTATTCGTACTATTTTAGCGTCTTAGTCCACACAATCTGTGACATCATTATCATCCAATCAAAATCTCGGGACCATTTACCCTCAAGCATCATAATGAAGAGCGTCATACGGAACCTTAATATTGCAAGGGTCCTCGATTGCGCATCAATCCTAGAAAATATCATAGCCTCTTGTAGCTGTTTTATAATTCATTAAATTCGAGGTAAAGATATTGGCTTTTAATGTGATATTGAAAAGTTTGGAAGAAATACTATAAATATATTTTATGCAAATTAATAATCAAGGAGTCTTCTAGATAGGTTGGTTCACGCGCGTGACTTCCTCCCAAGTGGTTGGGGTTTCGATTCAAGGGGTAGGCAGCTGAAGGATTATTGCTGGGAAATAATACTAGCGCAGCCACCTAGCGAGCAGAGGTACGGCCACCTAACGAGCAAAGGGAAGGCTAGCGCGCGTGCGGGGGCTAGCCATTTTTCGGCCAGGGCTAAATTCAGTGACGAAAACTAATCCCGTCATTGATTAGCAATGAGAGTTGCCCGTCCGTCGCAAAAAATTGCCCGTCGCTAAAATTTAGCAACGCCAAGTTTAGCGACGAAAATTGGCCCGTCACTAAACTATTTAGCCATGGATTTTCTGTCACTAAACGCATGATTTTTTGTAGTGACTATCGTCGTCTTCTCCGCTGCCATCGCCTTTACCATGGCTGTCGCCATCGTTTCTCTAGTCACCACCCATTGTCATCGCCATCACCGCTACTCACTACTCATTGATGGCTACTGCAACTGCCGGTGATGGAAGAGAAAGGCCAGCGTGGTGGGTGATGAATAGTGGTGGCCAACGTGGGTTTTTCTTTTCTATAGAAAATTAAATCTAACCCCCTGCATGAGAAAACTAATTTCAGCATAAGTGAGAAAAAGAAGGTCCAATGACCACAAGTGAAAAATTATTTTTCATAAAAAAATTAACTAATCAAACACTCCAAAAGTTAAAATTTAGGTAAAAAATAATTATTTTTCATTAAAAAAAAAGCCAATTAAAGTGACACTTGCGCTCATTGTCATGGCGTGCGACAATGATAACGAAAAAAAAATATATAATATATATTCACTCTTTGATCATATGGCTATGGGGTGTGAGAGTGATCCTGATTTTAACGTGAGTGGATCCAGCTCGATTATACTATTTGTTAATTAAAATATAAGATAAAAAATAAATATAAAATTTATTTTAGATAAAAAAATATTTTTATTATATTTGTTAAATTTATTTAAATATATACTAAAAAAATTCAAGTAATCTTTTATCTAAAATTATTGAGATAAATTTATCTTTCCCTATAGATAAATTCATCTAGGACCTTCCACATAAAAAAAATAATCCATATAACCATCGATGTATTTTAAAAAATTTAACAAATAATTTGATATAAATTTTAAAATAATTATTAATTTTATTTTGACAATTCTATATCTTAGTCCAGAAAATATTCCAATCTTAATGTTTTTCGGATCTTGATATGAAATAATCAAGATAAGTCTGTAAACATTTTAAAATTCTTGTTAGATTTTTTGTTAAACTTTTGGATGTCTTAAGAATTATATTTTTTCTTTGTTAAAATACATATGATAAGTACATAGATAATTTTTTTTAACCAAAATATCTCTATTTTAAAAAAAATCAATATTTAATACTAATATTTATAAAAAAAAATTATTTACACAAAAAAAGAGACAGGTGAAAGTTTTATATAAATGAGACATATGAGTTATTATTTTTATATGTAAAAACTTAAATAAATTTATAAATTTATCTATAAAATTTTAAATAAAAAGTCACGTAATTTTTTTTACTAAATTATTAAATAAATTTAATAAATAGAAGAAAAATATTTTTATCTAAGGATAAAAACATTTTTTATATATATATTTTTTAATTATTATCTTAATTAACAAATACTATATTAGTGATGGGGACATTTTCAAATTTCAACCCCTTAATAGTTTTAACCATTATCTTGGTATCGCAAAAAGATTATTAAAAATATTTTATTTAAGGTTATATCCCTTCTCCACTACTTGAAATAATAAATATAGGTTAATTTTTTTTTTTAACCCTATGTGTTGTATGCTTATTCTATTGAATGACTACCTATCTACTAATTAGTGGGAGAAAAATCTTACCGTTTAAAATTAATTTTAATCTGAAATCAGTATTTATGACCGTAATTTAGTCAAATCATATAGAATGTTATTCAATAACAAATACAGGTATGTTATCCTTAGTCTATATTTGATATTCTGTCAATTTATACGATTTAATTATTTAAATATTCTATATATAGTTCTAAATCTAAGTGTGGTGCAAAATCTTAGAAATGCACAGAGAATTAGATATTGACAATTATACCTTCCTATATATGTATATAATTTTTTCTGCTCGTACTCGTCACTACTACTAGTACGATGAGGACAATAACATAACAAACAAACAAAACAGAGCAATAGTTTCACAAGATGCACTGCATTAAGTCCCGTGCTGGCAATAGTGTCACGTGCCATCTTGTGCAAAGATGGCTATAAATAAAGGGGTAAATATAATATTACTCACGAAATTTTAAATTATTACTACTAACTGAACTTTACTTAACATCAATCAACGTCAACCATCTATTACTCGTTATAACTCCGTCAGATCTTATGAACAAAAAATGCTCACACAACTAATAAAATTCAACATAACAAGGGTAAATTTAATATACACTCACTGAATTTTAAAAATATAACTATTTACTCACTAAACTTTGAATTGTTATTACTTACTCACTGAACTTTATTCAACGTCAACTATCCATCACTCGTTACATTACTGTTTGATCCTAAAACACTCATTACACTACAAGAAATTCAGGATTTAATGACAGTCTTTTAGCGACAAAAATTTTCATCTCTATACTACGACGAAATAGCAACGGATTCGAGACGGATTGTCCAGGGAAAATAGCGATGGAAAAATATTACGTCGCTAAATTAGATTTTCAGCGACAAAAGATCCAATCCGTCACAAATTTTAGAGATGGATTAATATTTCCGTCACTAAAATTTAAAAATAAAAGAAAAATAAAATTAATTTTTTATTTAGCGATGAAATCAGTTTTCCGTCACTAAAATTAGCAACGGAAATAAATACTCCATTGTTAATTTGCAACGAAAAATTTATTACGTCGCTAAATAAAAAATTTAATTTATTTTTCTTTTATTTTTAAATTTCAGAGATGAAAATATTAATTTGTCGCTAAAATTAGCGACATGTTGGTTCTTCCGTCTCTAAAATTAGCGACGGATACATATTCCTGTCGCAGAAATCAAAAAATAAAAAATGAAAAATTGATTTTGCAGACGAAATATTTAATCCATCACTACATATAATTTTCTTTTTATTTTTTTATAAATATATTGTGATTATTATAAAAATATTTTTAATTTATTTAGCGACGGAATAGAATGTTCATCGCTAAAAGTTTAGCAACGGAAATATTTTCTGTCACTAAGTAGTAAAATTAAAAAATTTTAAATATAATATAAATTTATTTTAATATAAATGAGTTGAGAATTTATTTTAAAATTAATTAAAAATATGTATCAAATTATACATTAAAGTTGACATTTTATGTTCTTTTAAAGTGACACATATATGATCTTAATATAGTTGTATGTAAATAAATATAAATTAAATTTAAAAAGTATTTTAAAATTAAAAAATATATTAAATGTATAATAATTTACTATTAATATTGTAATCATTGTTTCTATTTTGAAACTATATAAATATACTTTGAGTTTTTACGATAACATTTTGAATTAAGATTAACAATATATATATCAAAATCAAGTTGTACATTTCTCTGTATAGTATATATCAAACATGATCTTTATTAATTATATAATTAGTCTTATATTTATGATATATTCATTCATTTAATAATATATTTAGTATATTAAGATATTTTTTAAAAAATTAGTGACGGAAAATACATTCCGTTGCTAAATAAAATTTTATTTTTTTATTATTGAAATTTAGAGACAAAAATACCTATTCGTCGTTAAATTTATTTTTATTTTATTTTTTATTCAATTAATTTATAAATATTTAAACTTGACATGAATATTTAAATATTTAAATTTTATAAAAAATAAATATACATTTAAAAATGTGATGAATATAAAAAAATTAATTTGAGTTAATTTGAAAATTTTAATTTAAATAAATATATTAAGTTTAAAAACCATAATATTGTTAAATTCTAAATATATCAATTAATATATTTCACATGCATAAAATAAATATATATTAAATATATAATAATTAACTATTAGTTATTTTTATTTAATGTGTACAAAATATAAACAAACACTACATTTGAAAAATAAATAAAAAGTTTAAAAACCATAATATTGTTAAATGTTTTTTATTTTAAATTTTAGAAATCACAAAAATAAAATACTATTGAGGGATTGTATTATATAGAAAGGAGTCTAGTGGCAACCTTGTTAGTATCTTTCTTTCTACAAATAAGAAAACTTTTCCTAAGATAAGATATGTTCACAATTTTAGTAAAACTATAATTTCATTTTGAACATGTCGACGTTCAATTTTAGCCGACCGTAATTCATTTTGGGCCGCGGTGAGTAAATCTAAAATACCAAAAAGAAGAAAAGAACCCTAATTCCAAACGTGAGTCAACACCAAAATTTTTACGTGATTTGGCTAGAACGATATCTACTCCACGACTGCACTCTGATTATTCTCTCAAAATGGCGGTATCTGATTATTCCTTCTATTCCTGCTCCTCATGATATCTACCATTCTCTTTTATATTGAGGGGCTTTTACAATTTGGATAACATATAAAAATACAATGATTGTATAATGGGGGATAAACTGCCCTTATCGTTTACATAAAACCGGGAGTGGGATCCCCATTACGAGGAACATGGGCTGTTGCAGGTAAAGTATTTGGACCCTACCTCTGACTTATAAGCAGTTTTGCCACTTATGCGAGCTGGGGGTTTTGGGCTAGCGATCTGGGTGGTTCAGCGAACTGAAGGATACTGCTGGGAGCTCGTTAGCTGATTGCTAGGAGCTTCTGGGAAGCTCGCTTTATGAGATTTAGATTTCGATGGTGGCTGGACTTTCCTCAGCGAGGTTGCCTGGGCCTTCTTGGCTTTGGGTGATTGGGTCGGTCCATCGGACCGAGTCCGACCCATGTGGGGTGACACAGGAAATACATATAACAGAACACAAGTCTAATTTATTGTTTGACCTTTTTGTATGACAGTCATATATCGCTAGTTTTGAAATTTTTTTCTCTTTCCAATGTTTACTTTTACTTTTGTTGTTTATAAGTTTTGCCTCATTATTTTTTTGTGAGACTCGAAGTCTACCCTGATAATCTGTAGATGTTTTGGGACCTTTGTTTAATGTAATTCTTATTTATAGAAAAAAATAAATTATTTGAGATAACAAACTAATAATAAATAATCCAATATATCAAACTAATTTATTAAATTTATAATATAATTAAATATTAATTATCGAATGTTGGTTTACTAATTGTGTTTCAGTCTTAGATTAATTGTGTTGCCTTGGAGAAATTAATTATCGAATAATATGTTTCTAACTCGTGTTTGTTTGGATGCCATCAATTTAGCTATCCTATCATTGGCAGCCTAATTCATACAAATTAATCTAAATGACTAATCGGTTCAATAGTTATTTTCAAAATTTTTGTTTGAAGAAAATGAATAATTAATATTAGTTGTACATGTTGGATGAAAACTCATGTTGTTTATTATCGTAAGGATAAGGAAAATGCCCCTTCTGATTAAGAAAACAAACTAGTCAAGGCCAATTTCATAACAGACAAGACTTGTTTTTGACAATTGAACAACCTTTATGTAGATGTGATGTTAACTCCTTAATTTATTTGAAGCTTGTTCTTGGTATACTTACTTGGAATATATTTAAAAATAAATTCAACATATATTTAATTATTAAATATTAAACAAAAAATAAGAAAGAGGCAAAAATCTCCCTGCCTCTTTCTTTTGGCCTAATCCCGCCCCCTTTATACTTACTTGAAATATATTTAAAAATAAATTTAGTATATATATAATTATTAAATATTAAACAAAAAATAAAAAAGAGGTGGGAATCTCCTCGCCTCTTTCTCTTGGTCAAATCCCCCTCTAAAAATCCCCCAATCATAACATTTCTTCTCCTATTTTGCAAACTCTTCTTCTCCCTTCTGCAAACCCTTCTTCGTTGCCCTAGCTCTCTCTGGCTCTCTCACCCTAGCCCTAGCCCTAAGCGCTTCTCGCTCGCTGCCTCGCCCTCACCCTAACCTCTCACTCTCGCTCGCTTGCTCGCCTCTCGCTTGTTGCCTCACCCTAGCCCTCGCCTCTGGCTTTCTCGCTCTTGCTCGTTCGAGGTTTAGCTATTTCTTTTTCTTGAAATTTGAATGCTATTTGTTTCTATTTTGGGGCATGTGACAATGCATACAATGTATAAGTGTCGCTTATATTTGATAGCATTATTAAAATAATTTAATATAAAATTAATCATATTACATCAAGACAAAATTCAGCCTACTGTAAAGAGGTGTGGTAGCAATTATGATTTATATAACTTCAATTTGCTATCATCTAAACAAGACAACTACTAGTGGTGTGGCAGCAATTTGCTATTATAAATATTCACACTATACAAAATTGTGGTTGTGTTTGGAATTTTGTGGATGAAAAAGTGAAGTCAAGCTGAATGCATATATATATATATATGTGTGTGTGTGTGAGGTGAATGGACAGATCTAAACTTTTGGTCAGGTTTAATAATGTAACAGCTTAAATTACATAAAATGAAATGATAAAATTAAAATGTGGATATTAGGATTGATGAATGCATTGGATGGGATGTGGATCAGCCTAAATTTTATTAAATTAAAATTCACATGATTTATCATACCGCCACGGAGTGTCATTTTCGTTTCTATTCTTCTCTAACGTTCCAAACACTGTTTATCAATTGTCTATGGTAAATACTGGTAAATGAGAACTCTTTTCATCTAGTCGTTTTCATGTGTAATAATACTGTATACACTATTTGTGGATTTGTATAGCATTTTGACTTTCAAGGAATCATTTATCTATTCCAAAAATTGCACAACATATGTATTCCTCCAGCAATTCGATTCTTAACTAATCATTTTTGGAAAATTCTGAAACTCTCAACTTTATTTTTAGTATTAAAAATAAAGTTGAAAACCCCGTAGTTTAGCCTTTTGGAATCTATTGTTTGTATAATATGTTTTTTTATATAATTTATTAGAATAATCAATTTCTTGAGAAGAAAATCGTTATTGTTTTTCTAATAGTGATGTCACCATTTTGAGCTATATAACCCAGGTGAGCTATATTGAAGTGTTATATATTATATTTAATTATTAATGATATTAATTTTGTAATTGATTTATTTTATCGAAGGCATGACGGGTTCCAGAGGATGTTATCATCCTCGTGCAAGACGCAATGATTCTACACTTAACTCTTCTGAGTCCACTGCTACTTCTACCTCATCTACTGCAGCACCGCATATTGTATCATCTCTAATAGCATCTCTACCGATGAATATTTCAAGGCACGTTTCACGAGCCTCCTTCCCTTCTGCAGCATCTCCATCATCTCACTTTGTTGCCGATCCTTCTACGTCTAAATCACAACATGTTATAGAGATAGCTGATGATGGGTAATTCTGTTTTCTCTTTTTTTTTTTTTTACATCATCTCTATTTTTTTTACATTATGACATATGTTATTTTTTATACTAATTATTATTATTTGTATACAGGAGCATTTTTGTCATAAAGTTAACATATCCTATATTATATCGATGATTTTCAAGAAACATCTTCATAAAAAGGGTCATGTTTGGAAAGAAGTGTCTTCGGAGACAAATGACTTATATTGAGATGAATCTGTGGTATTAAATTTAAATTAATAATATATATATATTTTTGGTAATTACTAATGTAGAAATGTTTAAGTTATTTAATCTTATTTTTTTTACTAAAATTTTTCAGTGGAATCCTGTAATTGATGCATTAGTGAGAAAAGAGTGGGGACAAAAAGTAGCTAAGAGATACATTGACAACATTCGTAAATGACATGCCAATGAAAAATCGATCTTTGTGTCAGATGATGTTTGGAATTGTTGTATGTAGAAATTGGAACAAGATGAAGCTTTCAAGAAACGATCTGCACAAGCATCGCTGAACTATTTGAGTGAGACAAGTGGTCCTGGCGCTGGTCCTTCCCGCCATAATGGGGCCTCCATATTCTCAACGGAGCATAAAAGATGAATGATGAGAAATTTAATTTATTTAATTTATTATTAAAATTGTTAATTCTATATTATTTTTTTTAGACACGGGAGTTTGGGAGGGAGCCCACACTGAAAATCTTTCTCAACGGAATTTGTTAATTCTATATAATTTGTTCTGCGAGCATTGCTATAAATCTTTTTTAATTGTAAATAATATCATTTTTATAATTAACATAAGATTTAATATTCTTAATTCATTTATTTTATTTTTTTTTGTTAAATTGTCACAGGAAACGTATAGACAGTTGCTGGAGCAAACGACTCAACCGGATGAGGGGTCTGAGGAGCCTCAGCAGTCAGATTGCAACCAGATATTCATTTTGGCTACTGGCAGGAAAAATAAGAAGAAGAGGATTTACGGCACGGGATCCTTATCCCAATTGAAATTTTTTGACGTTGGCAGCTCATCCACTGTCTCATATTGTCTTAATGAAAATCTGATTATACAAGAAATGACAGAGAAAATAAAATTGCAGATGAAGTAGATAAATTAGTAGGCTCAGGAGTTGAACGACGTTCGACAACAAATGTCAAAGATGTGAGCTTTGATTGAATAACTTACTGCATCTACTCGTGACATATTTCTTTCTTCTTCTTCTTCTCACTAGCCTGACTCACCTAATGCGGGTGAAGATTTAGATGATTAGTTTTTGTAGTTATTTTTATGGAACAATTAGTATCTAACGGGCGATTATTATTTTGTTTGAATATTAATTTTCATATTATAAATATAAATTTTAGATTTTTTATATAATTCTCTTTTCAATTTATTTTAGGTTAATTTAATAATTAATTATAATTAAAAATAAAAAATATATTAATTTATCAAAAAAAATTTAATTTTTTCTTAGATTTCGCGACAAAATTTTCTGTCACTATATTTTTTAATTTTTTAAATTAATTTTTGGGAAGAAAATTTTCGTCGCTAAAATTAATTCTTATTTTTCTTTTAAAAAATTTTAAAATAATAATGACAGAAGTTTCCATTGTTATATATATATATATTTTTAAAAAAACCTTATTTGTTTTAAAAAAATTAACAGCGAAATATTTTCTTATGAAAAATTTAAAAATATAGTGACAGAATATTTCATCGTTAATATAAAATTCATATTTTTTAAATAATTTTTTTTAATTAATAATGACGGAAGTTTCTATTGTTATATATATATATTTTTAAAAAATATTATTTATTTAAAAAAAATTTAACGATGAAATAATTTTTATAAAAAATTTAAAAATATAGCAATGAAATATTTTGTCGCTAATATAAAATTCTTATTTTTTAAATAATTTTTTATTTAAAAAATGGCAGCAGAATATTCTGTCTCCAAAAATAGTGACGGAATATTCCTTCACTAAACTATCTCTATTTTGCAATGGAAATTTCCATCAAGAAATTTTAAAAAATTATATTTAGCGACGAAAATATTTATATCTTTAATCCGTCGCTAAATTAGCAACGGATTCGTCACAAAAGAAATTTAACGACGAAGACTTTAGCAACGGAAGTGGTCCGTTGCTAAATTGATTTAGCGACGAATTTTTAGATTTAGCAATGGAAATATTCCGTCGCTAAATCTGGAAATTCTTATAGTGTTACATCACCGCTTAATCTTGAAACATATTAAAAACTTGTATGTATTTGAGATCACTTGTTTCTTAAACTAGAAGTCAAAAACTAAACCAATAATTGAAATTAAAAAAGCTATTGATGTAAAATAGAAATAAAAAAAAAAGTTTGCTTAGATAAAGAGTATTTATATGTAGGATAAATTTTATCATATATATATATAGATAAAGTTTTGTTAATTTGTGTTTGTGAAATAATTTTTTCTAGTTAATATATATATCCTCCTTTTCTAACAAGCCCATGGGATTAGTGTTTTGATGTACATTTTTGAATGGTATATACAATTGTGAAAGTATTGCTTTTAGTTGAATATCTTTTTTGGTGTAACTTGTTAGCAATGAACACTCAAATACTACTTTTGGTATGTAAATGCCAATGGTTAATGATGTTTTTTACTTTGGTTGAACATATATTACTTTGGTGTAATTTGAATGACAAGTTTAATTTTATATTAGTTTTATTCCAATTTGATATGGATAATGATATATAGATTTGGTGCTTTATATCAAAACAGAATGTTCTTGTCATTGATGACTAGTCGTCGTTTTTACACTATTAACGATGAAAAATATTGACGTTATTAATTTGTATTTTGGTAGCTAAAAAACCTTTTTTTTTTTTAACGATAGGACTAATACAGTCGCTAATTGTTCCCATTATTAACGACAAGAAATACGGTCATTATTAGTTTGTGTTTTGATAGCTAAATAGTTATTTTTAATGACAGGAATTATACAATCATTAATTGTTCATACTATTAACGACGAGAAATATTGT
The DNA here is from genome assembly GCF_014633365.1 of Diospyros lotus. Classification (NCBI taxonomy): domain Eukaryota; kingdom Viridiplantae; phylum Streptophyta; class Magnoliopsida; order Ericales; family Ebenaceae; genus Diospyros; species Diospyros lotus. The sequence continues at coordinate 939,354 of NC_068341.1, forward strand.
CGTTATTGGATTATGATTCGTTCACTGATAATTATTCTTAACGACAGAAATCATACAGTTGCTAATATAATTAACGACAGATTTATTATTCCCATCGTTAAATTGACTTTCAACGATTGATTTTCCTGTCGTTAAAGCTCGTTTTTCTTGTTGTGGGAATAGTGAATTAATACGTACATATATATATATATATATAATGGTTGTGGTTGTTGCAATGTATAATATCACTTTCGGGGCAATATTAAGACAACAAAATGCATACGAAGTAGGAAATGATCAGGCTTTAAGATGGCCATGCAACAAGTACAATTAATGTGTGAAGTGATCTTTGTTTCCTTTGAAATTCCCTCTACCTAACTAATAATTCAACTAATTAATAATCAAGTGAAAGAATTGGGTGCACAATGGAACTAATCTACGCTTAATGTCAAAGTTCATATTATACCTATATATAAGCAATAACAATACACGACAACGATTATAAGTCTCTTATCTCATTAAATAAAGTTAATTGTCAAAAATTTAATTCTCTAATAATCTTTTTCTGTGACCATATCTTTTAAACGAGCACTATATCTCATATATCATGTCTAAATATTTTTTACTAAATTTTCTTTAATCCTCCTTTGCCCCATATGCTACAAATGTCTTTCATTTTGTTTGTTCACTCAACTTACAAATGTGTTTATTAATCTTATTCTTCTATTCTAAAACTATATTAATCATGAACCTAATTATATGTTACATATTTTTAATAAAAGTGATTCTAACTTTATAACATATAAAATTTGATGAAACTAACACCAAAGAAAAACTCTAAAAGAGCATCTTGACATCCATTACTAAGTAGAGTGTGGCAGCATTACATATATATATATATATAATTGTATGTAGAGAAAACAGATAAGGAGAATGTCAGCTGGTTACTAAATCTTCTATAACACACTAACAAAGAGACATATTAGCAAAGAGTAATGTACATTAATGTTTCTAGTTAAGAAGGCAATGAAATTAGAGTAAGAAATATGCTTATTTGGGTGATAATTAAAAGCATGCATTGTGACCAAAAGCAACAAATATAAAAAGGACTATACTAAGTACTATAATTGTTAAACTCGAATCAAACTCACATATTAGTTTAAAAAAGCAAGGTGAGAAGCAACAAAAAATGAAAAAGACCATACTAAGGACTATAGTTGTTAAAATCGAACCAATCCAACATATTCCTTTAAAAAAAAAAGAAAAGCAAACCATTGATGTGCATAAACTAATTAAAACTACTCAAATTGATTGGTTAGTTTTATCGATTCAGTTGATCATTTCTACTAGTTCGCAAAGAATCGATTTAGTTTTTATTTGAAGTATTAATTAATCGTAATATTTCAAGATCTATATTATTTAATAGATAGAAAAATTAGTCTAACTAGAAAAAAAAACTTTTAAAAATCCCTAATCTTGGTTAGCTTCTTTTTAATTTAATGAGTCATTTGTGGTTTCATAGTCTGCATTAGTTCATATTTACACATGCATGACTTAGGTTGCATTCTCTTTGCTGTTTTTAAGTCATTTTTAATTTTTAATTTTCTAAAATAATGAAAATGCGTTCTCTTTGTTATTTTTAAAAATTTATTTTTGAAAACAAAAAAAAAATTATAAAGAAAATTCAAAATAACAAAAAGTTATTTTGAGTGTTTTCATCCAAAACAAACTCTAAATTTAAAACACATTTATTTATTTATTTATTCATATTTTATTATTATAATGGGAAAAAATATTACAAAATTCATTAACTTTAAAATATATATATTTTTTAATAATATATTAATATTAAATATTTAATATTCAAATTTATTGAATAAAATATTATTAAAAAATTATTTTCAAAATTTAAAAGAGAATGTGTTCTCTAATTTTTTGTTTTGAGAAATAATTTTTCAAAATGACCAAGAGCATTCATTTTCAATTTTCTAAAAATAAATTACTAAAACAGAAAATTAAAAATAAATATCAAAACTCAAAATTAAAAAATAAAAAGAACGCAACTTAAGTCTTTGAGGTAAACATATGACTATTGGGACTAGGAAAGATCTGAGATGAAGAAGTGTAAAGGCAAGTCCAGCCTGAGGGAAGGGAACCTTGCGCCAGGGAAAATAGGGTCTCGCATGCCAGCAATCCTATTTTGCAAAGAATTCTACCAGTTACTCGATGGGAATTGTGTACTGCACGGCAACTCATGCGGCTGGTCCGCCAAGGGGAAGTATGTGCGTCGCTTTTAGTTCGAATTCTGATTTAGAAACATTTAATCATAATTTGATGCACAATAATTCCGTGCCATTAGGTTTGTGATTATGAATTCTGATTTATGTTTTTGATATTTTAACATTTTTTAAATATTAATAAATATGTTCATATAATTTGAACAATGAAATTATTATACACGGGATCTAAGCTATGAACCAACCATTTGACCATGCCCATAAAAAAGAAATAAATAACTATTCGACCATAATCTGCCAATTATAAAGTAGTGAACCAATTCCCCGACTAGTTTCACGACCAGTTTGATTTTATTAGTAAGGATACCCCCAACATATTCTATTATTAACGATAATATTAAATAGTTAATTAAAGTGAAGAACGGCATCAATCATCAAACCTCTGCATAATTAAATCTAAGTTGATCACTGAATCAATCATAAAACTAGTGATTAATTAAATCTAGTTGATCACAACAATGCTAGTTTATCATCACGGGAGCACCATTTTAGAAGATTAATCAGTGAGGATGATTATTTAAGGATTGATTCTATTAGAATTGATGACCTATGAACTTAAAATTTGTTGGAGGGTTTCGCTAATGAGTTTCTCGTAACACTTGATAAATTGTATTTAATACATGTCATTTTTAGTATTAAACATTTTTATTAAAACAACCCATTAAGAAACCTAAATTCAATCCAATTCTACTTGTGTGACCCTCTCAATTCTACTTAAACTATTTATTTGTCTCATCATTATTGTAATTTTTATTTGGATAATGCTAGATGAACAACTTGGGTGAAGTTAAATATGGCAATAAATTCAACCCAAAAGGTTTTCAAATATTTTGAATACCCGTGCAAGCCTTCTCTCTCTCTTTCTCTCTCTCTCTCATTCTCACCTGCAATCATCTGGTCCTCCATCGAGCAATGTGTGACTCACCGACAGTCGATCTCGCACTCTCACTGCGATCTGTCTGTCGAGAGCTCGCCGTTAATCTCACTCTCTGGCTGTACTCTTACCCTGCAATTAAAACACAATAAAAAAAAATCACAATAAAACTTTTATATTTTTTTTATTTTGATGAAATGTTTATACTCGCCAGTGTACGAGTGCAATTATAGTTCAAATTTATATTTATATTTTCTGAATGAGTCCAGGTTGTCCACTGAGAGATTTGTTTATGGCAAAAGCAAAAGAATGTCACACATAAGCACAAGCATTTGGATAAATTGGTAACAAGATTTTTTAGACAACATAAACTAGGAAATAAAGCAAGACAAAAATTGAAATAAATACTGAACGTGAGAATATGAAATTGGATAGTACTTGAATTAAGACAATTTCAGCACCAACCCGTTAATTTCCAAATTTTAGCAGAAAAGATTAGCAACATTAATTTAATTTCGGATATGAGAGTTTGTTATTAAATGGAATTAGAGATTATGATAGTTCTAGTTTAAGCAATCCCCCTACATGATATGTGGGATTCTAGTTTAAGCAACTACCATAAATTCGATTGCAATTAATACACGAAACAACTAAATTAATCATTCGGGTTTGGGTATGATAGCGTTTCCAATTCTAGTAACCCCCATACATGACATGAAAGTTCTAAGTTAGGCTTACGCTCCAATCCAAACCCAGTGATTTCTCAATAATTAATACATACTTATACTGAAATTTAAATTAATGTTACTCATTTAAAGCACAGCTTTCTTTGGGAATCATTGGCGTTGGACACTATCCTTGCCTTAACCCAAGATTAGATTTAGCTACTCATCTTTATTTGAAAGTTAATTAACAGGAATTTAAATGACGTAATTTAAATAACAAAATTTAAATGACAGGAATTAAAATAGCAGAAACTAACCGGCCATTTAGACGGTGGATAATTAAAAGACAAGAATTAAAATTGCAGAAATTTAAAGGCATAAATTAACTGGCCATTTAGACGGTGAATAATAAAGTAACAATAAATTACATAAGAATTTAAAAGAAGAAAGAAATGAAGTAAGATCACAAGAGAAAATAATAGAGAAAATAAGAGAGAACAAAAACAATTCTCAAATAGAGAATTCTAAAGAAACAACTAAACTTTGATTCAAGAATAATAATCTCCCTTACAAATGCAATCAAGTGAGTTATTTATAACCCACAAGATGCAATACAAATCACATAATTTCAATTATTCAACTAAATATAATTATATCTAATGGGCACTCAAACACTTAAAGTTAAATGGATTTTAGCTAAAATACACACCTAATAAAGCACTCATAAAGTTAAATGAATTTTACCTATAATATACACCTAATAGTTAAATAAATTTTAGCTAAAATACATACCTAATAAATAACTCATAAAACAAATATTAAAAAAAATAAAATACATTTCTACAATTGGGTTTTTTTTTTTTTTTTATCTTCATTAGGATTAAAAATAATACTTGGTCCTTCTCCAAATGATATCTTCCATGGGCTTGCTCAAGTTGGGTCTTAATTCTTCATGGGTTTTAATTCTTCATTCTTCAATCCAATTTGAGTCTCCAAACTCACTTTCTTCATGCCTACAAACAAGCAATTGAGTGTTATTAATAAATTATATATTATATATATATGTATTACACATGGCACATATATATTAGATTATATTATATATATATATATTACATGCACGCATGTATTGATGTATATGTATTATATATATTTATATATGTATTATTATTATTATTTTTAAATTTTACTTTAGAACTTCATTTCATTCATTTTTCAATTTAAACTTACATATAACCATAAAATATATATTAATATCTAATTTAAACCATTTTTAAGATCAAAAGAAATGTGTAATTATAACATAATTTTTACAAAATTAACCACGAATCACTCTCTAGGTGGCCGTTTGCTAGGTCTCTCTAGTGAGGTACCTCTCTCGCTCTCGATCTCGCTATCGCAGGGTATCTCCAATGAGGCTGCCTTTTTATTTCAATTTTTTGATTTCTATTGGGATTGACTTTGGTTTGCTGCAAAATGGGCTAATATTGATTGTTGTCGCGTAATTTTTGGGTTTTTGCCTTTATTATTTGTATTGTTTAGCTAAATTTTAGGGGTTCATTCTCTTGATGTTCATTGTGGTCTATATGTTTATGTTAATTTACATGGTTCATGGTCTGTGTTTATCTGTATTTGTTTTAAACTTCTAAAATATATAGAAGTCCAATGCAAGTGAAAATTATTGGTGAAATGATTAGAACAAAATGGAACAAAATGCACAACCACAAGAAGAACATAATAATTTATAGTGGTTCGACTTAATCCAACTCTAATTCACTACCTTAGCTCCTCACCAAGGATTTTGAATCAATCCACGAAAACAAAATAACCTCTTATCTTCAAGATAGACCCTCTAGCAATAAATGCTAGGCAATACAATCCTTCTACACAAAGTTTAGGTTCTCTAGCACAAATGCTAGGTAATACAATGAAATGAAGATGAAAATGTAACAGCCCACTTCTTCAGGACGTGTTATGCCTTAAGAAATTTGGTCTATTTTTTTTTTTTTTTTTATCTTTACATTATCCTGAAATTCCCTAAGACCTTATCTAGTGCGAGATATCTACACTAGAAAATAAATACAAAGCGGAAGCTGAATCGAACCTGCTCATATAATAACTAGACATGACATTCATTACAAAGTTGATTCATAAGCGTCTGACAATAAATACAATGTACATAATTCTTAAACTACTCATATTACAACATAACATGGTACATTTACTCGCTTCTTGACGTCTCGCGTCACTACATATCACCAATCTCGGAATCATCTCTGCAAGTCCCGACTGGAACGTTGAATGTTCTAGGGGCGAACCCAAGTTAGATGATGAACCATCTAAGTAAGGGTACATAATGCTATGTCATGAGTGTATGCAATGTCTTTCATCCTAGGTGTCAACTGCACCCCTCATGCTACCTACCATTTTAGTGGCCACCTCTTTCGAAGACGGGGTGCATGGGTGCACCCTTGATAAGGCAGCGGTGCCAATTCGTACCCCCTACGGCCTCATATGCGTGTGATCAATAATATCAACGTGTATTTATGTATTTCATAGTCATGTATGCAGTCTACGTGATGGATACATATCAGGGCATGTCAATATGATGAAATCATTATCGAGAAAGTACCACTTACCTTCTCAAGCTTATCGGGCTACCTCAATATCCATGCCTTGCCTCGATTTGCGTGCTAACCTCAAAATTTGCGCGAATCTCTTTAACTTCAGCCTCAAAGCATCCTAATCACCATAATTATTTAAATAAACATTAAAATCTATTTTTCATAATTTTCGACATTTTCTAGAGAATTTTCTCTCTATTTCTTCCTATTTTTCCTCAATAAATCCAAACTAAATATTTCTAAAATATTTTCTCAAATATTCTTCTAAGACAATTCATAAAATAATATTTTGGAATTTCTAAAATTTTCTAGAGAATTTTACTCACCTTGACTTAGCATCTCCGGTTTCCTCGATATGTGTTCCATATTCCCGAAAAGCGTGCTCAGCTCGTTTTCTCATCCAAATATCCGGGATATCATTACATCTTCATTACCTATTTTTTGGTATTTTTTCTAGGATTTTTTGACATTTTTCCCAATTTTCTTTTCTTTTTCTTCCTTTTCTTTCTTTTTCTTTTCTATTTTTCTTTCTTCCTCTACTATTCATCTTCTTCCTTGCGCCTCCCCTGCTTCCTGCAATGCCCAGCTTCTTCCATTTTTCTTCTTTCTTTCTTCTCTTCTTTTCTTCTTCTTCTTCTTCTTCTTCTTCCTTCTCTTCTTCTTCTTCTTCTTCTTCTTCTCTCTGCACCGCGTCTCTGTTCCTTCTTCCCCGCGTGACCCACGAACCAGCTTCCCCAGCCGCCGCACCGCCTGCTACCGCCGTCCTCAGCCGCGACAGACCATCACCGAGCTGCGCACCTCGCCCACGCCCCTTGCCTCGCGCTCGAGCTTGCAGCGCGCCGTCTCACGTCGGCCATGGCCGAGCCCTGCCTCGACCGACCTCCATTGCTGGTTCTCCAAGCCCCCTCGGTTGCTGCCCTGCTGCTGGCCTTCCCGACCTCTACACGATTGGCTCGGCCCACCACTGCCGCGAACCACCAGCCAGCCTCCTCGCCTCGGCCATCGCTGCCCTGCTCGAACCAGTTTGCTTCCATCTTCTTCTAGTATCGCGGCCATGGCCACATTAGCTCGCCTCCAGCCATGATCGGCCCCGAACTCTTTCTCCCGCATGCGAACTCTCAATCTCTCTCTCAAGCTCGCTCTCAGCTATCGGCCACAACTCCTTGCTGCAAATGGCCGATTGCTTCTTCTCTATTTATAGTCGGCCATTGCTCACGAAGGTACATACATATATATATATATTTCATTACATTAATTGCACAATCCCTCAAAATCGGCTGCCAAATCCCCTTGAATCCTGCTGCAACCATTTTCCTTAAATCCTGCTGCCATGATCGTCCAATTGCAGCCCAAAATCGCGGCCATTAATGCTTCTCAGGAGCTGGCCGCGCACATGTGTATATATATATGTATAATTATGTATTATGCTAATAAATTACATATTTAAACTTAAGAAAATTACATATAATCCCTAATTTATTTTAATATCACTTGAGAATTTTCTTATTGCAACTATGCCCTCAAACACCGATTAAACTTGCATTTTAATACTGAGAATTCATAATTAATAACTTAAATTTTACTCGATATAGATGATTTGGCTCCAATGTCCTTACCGGGCTGTCGTTTTATCCTGAAATCACTAAAGGGTTGCTTATTACGCAAAACCGGAGCCCCCCTAGGGTTCCGTTGATTTTTCGGGAGTCTCCTACAATAATTCGATTTTACAGCTTAAATGGCAGCTGTATTTTAGCTGAACCAAAAACTGTTCTGGATTCGATTTCTTTCGATACCACAAATCCTATCTCGATTCGCTCGTCGAGACCATATAATTTTCCTTAGATAATTTCACTCCGAGGCATTCCCTACAGTCGATTCGGTACGTATAATTGCTCTCAGACTGATTTTTCGATATCCTAAACTCATCGAAATTACGTGGCAACTTCATGCGAACATGGGGTATTACAGAAAATTTCTAAGGGCTTATACCCTTAGTTACAATCTCTCTCAATAAGTAAGTAAGGCTTGAAATAAAGTAAAACAAGAACACACTCAAAGCCTTAACAGTCAGATTGAGAGAATTCAAAAATTCAGCACAATAAATGATTTTAGCACTAAGTAGATCAGCAATTAATTCATCTAAACCCCTTAAATGATCCACTTGCTTGGTATTTATACTTGATGACAAGAAATGCCAAGAATCGGACTATTGGTGGTAGTTGGGCGCATTAAATGGGCTAAAAAACTAGTCGTTATGAACCCTGCCAAAAATAAGTTGTCGACAGTTTATATGATACTGTCGAAAGTTTTGGTTGAAGGATCAACAAAACAAAGGCATACTATTGACAGTTTAGATACAGAGAGTGTCAATAGTCAGATCCAGAGAGCTTGATTTAAACATGTCAACAATTTTCAACCATCCTGTCGACAGTTCTTCTCTTTTAGCAATTGAAATTGTCGACAATTCTTTGAAAGATGTCGACAAGTTGGGGTTTGAAAATTCAAAAAGTTTTTCTATTTAAGTGATTTCAAACACATATTTCTTTGAAATTGTAGGACTTCAAGACTTAATTGATTTATCAATCTTTGTTTTGATTGAAAATATAAGGCCGTTTGTCATGAGAAAATTTAGTTTCATTATCTATATTAATTGAATCATAGATATACTTTGAAAAGCAAGGTGATGTTTGAAAATTGATTTGAAATTGATTTAAAATGCAAGTGACAATGATGTTAAGTTTGTCATTATCAAAACACCAAAATCATTATTAGAATATTATGTGTTCGTGGGATTAACTTTGTGTTTAATGTCATAATGTCGTTAAACACCGATATTATATATATATTATATAAACTACTTGTTTAATGTTGTTGAACTTGTTGTTTTTGTTCTTGCTTGTGACTTCAGGTTAAATATACATATTTTTTAAACAAAAATATAGACTAAACATATTCTATCTAAATATAAATATATTCAATATGTTTTTTAAATACAACTATAAATTAAAAATATATTATACAAAACTATTTAAATCGAATTAAACTCATTTTAAAATTTTAAAAAATTTTGGATGTTGAAACTTTTAAGAACATAGTTTGCCTTATTATTTTTAAAAAATTATTTTATAGTTCTGTTTCACTTTTTAAGTTATAAAATGAAAAAAAACTATAAACTATAATATTATAATATTTATTTTTAATAAAAAGATATATTCATATATCCATCATAATATAATTATATTTCTTCTCTTTATCATTCATACAAAACATAAAATTTTACGTATTTTATAATTATCTTATGTATAAATAATTATATATATTTTTATATTATTATTTATTTGTATTACTTAAATTAAAAGATAAAAAAATATGTAAAGTTATATTTAATATTTGGGTTTATATATATGTTTTGATAGCGATAGGAGCGACTAGAACAGTGGAGGCGATCGGTGATTGAGGCATCAGTGGTCACTGCAATGGCGACGAATGACAAGAAACAACGAATGGGTATAGGAGAGGAAGCCGCGGGAGAGAGAGAAGACCCAGAGAGAGAGAGAATGAGAGATGTCGGTGGTGGCTGGAATGACGAAGGCGAACGATGATGGAGGCTACAATAGAGGCGAATAGAGACAAGAACCGTTGATGGAAAAGGCTTCAACTGTGGCAAACATGATGGAGGTGGCAACGGATACGACTGTGTTAGAGGCAAATGGTGACTAGAAGAAGCATTACAGACGAGAGAGAGATGGGGGAAGAAAAAAGATAGATAGAGAGAAAAAGAGAGAGAGAGAGAAAATGGGAAAGAAGTTGGGGGGCCAAAGGTGGAGGACAAAATGTGGTGGGGAAAGAGAGAGTCGGTGAGCAAGAAGAAGCTTTTAGGTGGATATTCAATTTGAGCTAAAAAATTAAAGATAGATTTATAATTTAAATTGAGAATACATCTATAATTTTCTTGAAGTTGTCAATCAAATTGTCCACCAAATTGTTCGTGTAACATTGTCGTTATATCTTTATCCACCCTCATCCATTTTATTTTGAGTCATGCTACTCGTAGAGAAAGTTTCAGAGAAGGGTTTACCGAAAATAGAGAAATGCATCTGTAATTCATGAGGATGTCGCATATAGAATTAAGGCAGGTTGGCTAAAATGGAGAAATGCATCGGGGGTGTTATGTGATGGTAAAATTCCATTAAAACTGAAAGAAAAATTCTATAGGATAGCTATAAGACCAGTCTTGCTATATGGCTCAGAATGTTGGGCAGTCAAATACCAGCATGAGCAAAAGACGAATGTAACGGAGATGAGAATGTTAAGATGGATGTGCGGCCATACAAGGAAGGATAAGATTAGAAATGAAGTTATTCGTAATAAGGTAGGAGTAGTGCCAATTGAGGAGAAGATAAGAGAGACTAGACTAAGATGGTTTGGTCATGTGAGAAGGAGACCAATAGACGCTCCTGTGAGGAGAGTTGATGAAATGGAACAATTAGTTAAAAAAAGAGGTAGAGGCAGACCCAATGAGACTTTGGGAGAGACATTAAAGTTTGATATGAAGTATATGGATCTAAATGAAGATATGATAAAAGACAGAAATACATGGAAGTCTAGAATTCATGTAGCCTACCCCACATAGTGGGATAAATGTTTGATATGTTGTTGTTGTTGTTTTCTTTTTCTGAAGCCCACCCAACATCATTTTCATTCACTCTCTCTCTTCCTCTTCCATTGTCTCTCACACAGCCACTCTCTCTCTTTCTCTCACTCACCCACAGTCCCCAAACTTCACCCATTCTCTTTCTTTCTCCCTCTCTCTCCCTCTCTCTCACCTTCGGCCTTGAGGGAGGAACGCGCCACCGCCGTCACTGTCACTCCCGCCACTATTGCTTGCACTGCCATCCCCCACACCCGGCCGGCCTCGCCCTTGAGAGAGAATGGCGCCACCGTGGTCGCTCGTCGTCTCCCCCGTCAATGTCACCCCCTCACTCACACTTTCGTCATCCCTCCCTTAGATCGCCCCCTTGGCCAGCAACAGAAAGCTTTAGAGAAAGCTATTTGTAGAGTAATGCTACTTGTAGAGAAAGCTTTATCGAAAGTTTTTTAATTTAATTTTTTATTTTTATCTTTTTGAATCTCGCCCATTTCACTTTCTATCTCTTTCTCTCCCCCTCTTTCACCATCTCTCCCACAGTCTCTCAAATCCACCACCAGTGCGCTCTCTCACTTTCCCTCTTTCATTGCCCACACACACTCTCTCTCCCACAACTAGGGGTGTGCAATCGGTTTAACCAAACCGAACCGGCCGATTTTCGATAAACCAAACCGAACTGCCTCTAAGTATATACCCGAACCGAACCAAACCCTAAGTTAACTGAAATAACCGAAACCGACCAAACCGATTTTAAACTTCGGCTAACCAAACCGGAAAAACCTACCTAAAACCGAACCGAATTAAAATGAAAACTGAACTAACCGAACCGAATTTAAACAAAAACTGAGATACCCAAACCGAAAACCCACCCAAAACCAAACCGAAAAAAACTAAACAAAAGAGAAAATAGTTAAATTATAAACATAAAAATATAAATCAGTGCTATTAAACAATAAGGCCTGCACAATAATCAGTGCTATTGTTCTTTCAGTACAATTTACAAGTTTGTTCACAGCATTGATAACAACTGAGAACTAGTAATTACATAAAGTCTTGCTAAATAACTATGCTTCCTTGGCAGATTTAGAGAATAGTATTGAAATAAGTTACTCAATAATTTTCCATGGACCACTAACAATGAGATAATCCAATAAAGCCAAGAAAAAAGAAAGGACCTGATAAATGATTGTTGTTTTGTACCTACCTTGTGATAGCTGGACTGGACAATAATAATTCCTAGGTGCAACGCCCTCTAAAACAACAGAAAGCCAATCACAAACTGCATTATCATACCCCAAAGGGCCAAATTGCATTCAGATAACATGAACATTGCATTATCATACCATCAACTAAAACATTAATCACAATAAAAAACAATTAAGAGCCACTAAGTTTTAAATTTAGTAGTAATCCACATTCTAGAAGGATAGAAACTATATCTATGCAAAAGGGACAAACTCTTAGCATGAAGTAGCATAAATATATAGGTGAGCTACCAAAGAATTACGCAAATGCAAGACAAGTGAACATAGATCTTATTTTATCATCTTGAAAACATCAGGGAAAAAACAAATGTTATTTATAGAACTCTTGAATTTTGTAGAACTAGATTCTATCAGGATGTTAGACAAGTGAACATAGATCTTATGTTAGAATTTTTTAGAACTAGATTTTATCATCTCTCTGTACTCTCCATCTCCTCGGTTCTCCAATGTTTGTCTCTTTTCAGCTTCTTTCTAGTCAATTAAATCAAACAATCAAAATTTTCCAACTCAGCGATGTTTCCAAACCTAGTAAAGCAATTTGGATGTTTGAAGATGCAAGATTCAACTTACATCCATCAATTCATCAAGATCAACCTCTTAATTAATTAATGCGGAAGCCTCTGCCTTTTCTTGAGCTAACAGTTCCTATAGGATCAGTAAATGGAACCATAAGAAGCAATAACGATTTGCCAAACTAGTAGCCACATAACAATTTATTAGTATCTTGTTTCATTTTTTAGATTTTTTCTTATTGGCTTTATATAAAGAACAAAACATAAATCATGCAACAGTGTACTGTGTACACGAAGTTAAGACTTAAGACTCAAAACCACAAAACAAAATAAAGTTACAAAACCACAAAACCAAACCAACTCCAACTGTCATCTGTTGAGTAGCAATACATAGCATATCAAAACCAAAATCACAAAACAAAACCACAAAAACAAATAAATCAAAAAATACCTAGGAGTGGACGGAAGATGGAAAGCAGACAAATGGTGACGATCGACGATTCGACGCTAATATCTGCAAAATCAACAAACAAGTTAAATACCAGAGACTCAGAGAGAGAGAGATAAAGAGAGAGAGAGACGTGATGAGAGTCATGAGACTCACCTGTCACCTATGTGACTAGTCGATGTCTAACAGTAAAGGGAAAGGCGGAGGATGGCGGAGGCGAAGAACGACGGCAACGGCGACAGTCGGGGTTCGGTTCGGAATGAGGGGGGTTAGGGTTTCCGATTTCGCCTCTCTCTCTCTCTCTCTCTGAACTCAGGAAGCTTCTCGATCGAACGGACTGACCTAGGGTCAGGTTGGGTATATGGGTTCTAAGCTTAAAACGACGTCGTTTTAGATATCAGCCGGTTCGGTTTCTTCGGGTAAGCGGCCGAACAAACCGAATCACAAAACCGAACCGGCCATAAACCAATCTAAAAACTGAACCGCAAACCCCTACCCACAACCTCTCAAACCCACCACCACCATCAGTGTGCACTCCCTCTCTTTCCCTCTTTCACTGCCCATACACTCTCTCTCAAACCCATCGCCCCTACATCGCTGCGAGCAATGCCATCGCCCCCCACCAGCCGCTCGCATTGTCCGGCCTCACCCGCCGTCACCCCTCCCTCCTCCATGAGCAACTGCGTTGCCCCTACCCTCTGGCCCCCTCCTTTAGCCGGTCGCCCCCACCCCCCCTCCGACTAACCACCGCCGCCCACAGGTTGGCCCCCCCACCCGTCGGCCATATTATTTGTGTTAGTTGGCTTTGATTCTGCCTAATGGATCAAAATGGAGGACCAATAATTGCCCAGAAAAGAGAACTAGCCCAGCAGTTAAATAAGAGACAAAACAAATAATATTGTAACTTCGTATGGGAAAACTTACTTTGAGATAGTCAATAATCATCTCAGTTCATAACATGGCTTAGTAAACGGATACAGAGTTGATGGTTGACTTAAACCTCACCATGCAATTGAATCAAAGCTTATCCTCATGGGTAACATTAAGACTACAATGACCTTGGCTTGTCAACATAAGTGTAGGATCTTTATGTGTCTACGCAGGGGCATTACTCCGCTTATTTTTCTTACTTTGTGATGGCCTACTTTCTAGTTCTTATTAGGAAATGATGGATAATTGATTTTCACCACTTGAAAGAATTTATTTGCTTAAATTCTTATGAACTCATTGTTCATATAGTGATAGTTTCAAGTAATTTTTGAATCAGTTTGTAAGGAACTCAATGCAGACAATGGGCCTGTTTGTTGCAGCTTAAAAGCTGCAACTTTTAGCTTCTAGCTTCAAAAAAGTTGGGATGTAGTGTTTGTTTTAGCTTATAGAATTCTAACTTATAGCTTCTACTAGCTTTTAGAAGGGGTAGAAGTTGACTTTTTCAAAACTGGGGTACCCCAGCTTTTACAACTTCTGCTTAAATGATGACATTTTTTTGACAATTTTGCCCTTATTTTTAACAAAGAATTACCCTATTGTCTACGCAATCATGGGTTTTTCTTCTCCACCACCATCTCCATTTTTAGATCTCTTTCTCTCTCTCTCTCTCTCTATACTTTAATTAATTTTTTTATAACACTTGAAACTTATACATATACACTAATTAATTTTTAAATTATCATTCTATAACTACTAAGGGTATTATGGACAATTATACAAAAATAAGTTATTTTACAGCTTATGGTATCAAACACTACAACTACTTAACTACAACTTCTAAGAAGGTGCAGCAAACAGATTCACAACTTATTTTAAATTTTAAAAGCTATAATCTAAGAAGTTAGAAGCTATAATTTCTTTAATTAAGCTGCAACAAACGGGTCCAATGTTGATGATCAAATAGCTGTTCATCTACCTGTATCTTACAGGCTCAAGCTTGCATATTCTTACCTTTTGCATCAAAATTAATTAAGGAGTCGATAACACTTCACCATAATAATTGACATTTTTCTGGTTTGCTTACTTCATGCTGGCCTGACTATCTATTTCTTATTAAGAACTCAGTTTTGGATATTTGATTTGGGACAATTAAAAAATCCATTTACTTAACTTTGTATGAACTCATTTTTCATGTACTAGTAGTGGCGCACTCACCAGAGAGAACGAGCTGGAGGTGGGGGACTGGACGACCCGAAGTGGAGGCACCATGATCTCGTCGCAGTCACGCACTCGCCACAGAGGCTGGGGGGGCCACGGTTGCTAGCGGTAGAAGGAGGGGCAAGGCGGTGCGAGCGGCTGATGGGGGGCGATGGCGTTGCTTGCAGCAGTGTGGGGCGGGCGATGGTAGTCTGTGGCCGGATGGTGCAAGCGGTAGAGGGGGGCGACGGCCGGTGTTTTTTGCGACGGTGGGTTTGAGCGAGAGAGTGTGGGCAGTGAAAGAGGGAGAGAGAGAGAGTGCGCACTGGTGGTGCGTTTGAGAGATTGTGGGAGAGATAGTGAAAGAGGGAGAGATAGAGAGTGAAATGGGTGGAATTCAAAAGATAAAAGATGAAAAATTAAATAAAAAAAATTAAAAAACTTTCTGTAAAGCTTTCTCTACAAGTAGCATTACTCGTTTATTTTAATTGGACCATCCTCCACCATCCTTCTTGTGGGCCAGTGGAAATTCTTAATTCTAATCAAAAAGGTGCTTGAAACCGTATTCAAATTAGGAAAATGCTACACGAACATAAAGTTAGACAACTTAGCGGACAACTGTTTGGTAAAATTACACATTTGTCCTTTACTTTTCCCCTAAATTTGCTACCCTGCTTCCTTTCTTCTTCCTCATACTCTCACACTGCCTCTTCTTTCTCTCTCTCTCTTTTCCTCCACCGTTGTTGTCGCCGTGGCTGTTCTCACCGCCCTTGTATAGTCGCCGCCTTAGCTGCTTCCGCCATCTTTCGCCATGAACGCAGCCCTCTCCGCCACTGTTCGTTTCCAACGCAGCCTCAGTAGCCGCCGTTCGCTGCCGTTGAACGGCCAGCATCAAAGTTTCTGGTCACCGTTCCAGCCACTGAGTGGGAGAAGAACTACTATGCGGGATACGATGAGTTTGTGTGTGAGGCAATGGGGTTTCTTCAGGCCAAGCTGATGGACAGAAGGCCGTGTTTGGCCCTGGGAATGGGGGCGCTCGTTGGTCTCAGCGTGTTTACTTCAACTGGCCTACTTTTGTTTCATTTGATGGAGATGAGCAAGGAAGTTTTAGCTGCTGTTCATCTCATCACTTAGATGTACGTTTATATATATATATATATATAAAAGAACAACAAAGGAGAAATTGATTGACGGTCTAATTTTGTATATATTTAGTTGTAAGGGACAACTTTAAATTGCAGTATTGAGCTGTTTGGTTTGAATTTTGATCCATTAATTAATTAGTGAAATATATTATTGTATTTAGCTGAAAGTATGTATACATATATGAAGTGGGTGTTTGCCGGCCCAATATTAATTTCTGCTAAATAGTGATGATCTTCTACTTCTTAATTTGGTGATTATCTTCGTTTCTTTAAATCCAACATTGGCATTGTATGTTCCATTGCAATGAAGCCTGGCTACCCAGGAAGATCTATCTTTCTTATCAGATTGAATATCTGTGGGCTTAACACCATGGATGTATATACGGTTAATTACTACTAAAATACTTCTTTTTAACTGTATAGACGATCAAATGCTGATGAAAGTAAACGAGGGCTGAAAGGCAAAGGTAGCTGATTTTAATAATTATATATAAATATATTTTCAGTAAATATATTATATATTTATGTGTTAGTTTAAGTTCTTAATTAAAATTATAAACAAAAATTTATTGCAGGCCACAACTATTGCCATTCCTTTACAACGTAGAAAAGACCCATAGCCTTCTCACATGTGTTTCAACAACTCAACCAAAAATGCACTCAACCAGAAACGAAAAATAATAAAATATGAGTATAGAACACAAGAACTGAACGCCAAAGCAAAGCCAACTTTCGGAGGAAAGCCAAAATCAAATAGTCATTTTGAAGGAAAAATCTGTTCTGGAGAGGAAATAAACATATATGTTGAGGCAACCTAAGCATTGCCCAAAACCCAAACCCTCATTCGATGCTTCTGTTTGAATTTCGAAACACAATGAGCATGAATCACGAAGACATGAACCTAGATACAGAAACAATGTTTGTTCATATGTGCGGAAATATATATATATATATATGGGTGCGAACTGTATAATAATAACAGCTCGCCGCCGCTGCCATCAACGCTTCTGCTTCACCCGCCAGTCACAGCCGCTTTTGCTTCGTTGCCGCTGCCATCCCCGTTCAACGGCGGCGACTAAGGCTGCGTCGGAGGCGAACAACGGCGGAGGTAGGTGCATCCATGGCCAAAAGACGGCGGAAATGGCTGCGGCGGCGGCAACAATGGCGGTGAGAGCAGCCAAAGCGACAAACAATGGTGGAGGGAGGGAGAGAGAGAGAGAGAGAGAGAGAGAGAGAAAGAGAGTGAGTACGAGGAAGAAGCAGAGGAAAAGGGTTGCAAACTTGGAGGGGAAAAGTGGGAAAAGTAAAGGATAAATGTGTAATTTTATCATAGAGTTGTCCACCAAGTTGTCCAACTTTATGGAAATTCTTAATTCTAATAAAAAAGGTGCTTGAAACCGTATTCAAATTATTAAGACTGACACTTGGGTGCCAGCAAAAAAGAAACCTAGTGGTACCCAGGCAACTTGGGCTCCAGCACATATCATGGAGTGCTTTTACCAGCCGTAGCCGCTACCTTATATATTTCCTAGTTAATTAGAACCCATCCTTGCACAGCTGTGCAATCATCTTTCTCTCCCACGCGTCAGTCTGCCCAGCTATGGCAAAGTCAGAGGACATCCAGAACCAGAACCCCACCGTAGAAGAAAGGTTATTTGGAAGCCTTCCCAAAGAAAAGATCGAATTGTAACGGATTCGATCTTCTGTTCTATCAAGGTTTCTGGTGTCTTGAGAGAATCCTTGAGAGCGTTGTTTCCTGTCAACAGCATTTCCAGGCACATGAAACTGATACGATCTTAGCTTCCTTCCCAAAATGCGGCACCACCTGGTTGAAAGCCCTCATCTTTGCCGTAGCCAACAGAAGCAAGCATCCGCTCGTAGAGAGCCCGCTGCTCTCAGCTAACCCCCACGCTCTTGTTCCTTCCCTTGAGTTCCACATCTACAGAAAGGCTCCTCTCGTTAATCTCCAAGACATTCCCAGCCCAAGAATTCTTTCCACTCACTTGCCTTACTCTGCACTGCCTGCCTCCATCAAAACTAATTCCAAATGCAAGCTTGTCTATATATGCAGAAATCCCTTGGACCAGTTCATCTCCAACTGGCACTTTGCATCCAGTCTACAGTCCAAGAATCACTACTCCATCTCACTGGATGAGTGGTCCAAAAAGTACTGTATTTCTGGGATTACCCCTTTTGGCCCTTTCTGGGATCATATGTTGGGATATTGGAAGGCCAGCCAAGAGAACCCCGGCCAAGTTCTGTTCTTGAAGTACGAAGACCTGAAGGAAGATGATGTGTTTTACGTTAAGAAGCTGGCCGAGTTCTTGGGGGTTCCATTTTCAACGGAGGAAGAAAGGGACGGGATGCCTGAACAGATATCCAGGCTGTGTAGCTTTGAGAATTTGAAAGATTTGGAAGTGAACAAGAGTGGCAAAATTGATGATCAAAGCCTCTTCGATAACAAACAATATTTCAGGAAAGCAAAGGTTGGAGATTGGTCCAATTATCTTTCTCCGTCCATGGCCGAGACCCTGAAGAAGCTCGTGCACTTCAAGTTTGAGGGTTTTGGTTTAACCTTCAAAACGTCCTAATAATATTTAATTCCTTGTAGTTACAATCAAATAAGATTGGCTTCTGTTTGTGGGCATTAGTGAAATGCTTAGTTGAATTTCATACATATATATATATATATATATGGTCATTTCCGAAGTTTCTACATGTTCTTTGAGTGTGCTTTGCTCAAGAATTTGGCAGTCTTTTCCTGTAAGATTTTTCCCAATTCTCATGTCTGGAACGGTGTTATTTAAATTATGGAATGGATTTCATCCATCAAATTTAGTCTGACTATGTGATTCCTTGCACGACTGGAGGTAAGAAAAAAAGAGTAATGCTATTCGGCAATTCTCAATGTCAGCCACAAGTAAATTATCAATCTATCCATAGTGTGCAATTACAAAAATGACCTAAGCCAGACTGTCTCTCTCTCTCTCTCTCTCACCAAAGGACCACGCGAGCCTTCGTCTCAATCTCCCACTCACTCACTCTCTCTCTCTCTCTCTCTCTCTCTCTCTCTCATGCAACCTTTCCTCTCTTTCTCTCCCAGTTGTTCTAGTCGTGCAAGCCTTCCTCTCATTTCAACCATCAAGCTTATCGTCTCCCGCTCGTGCGATCGAGCCTCCAGAGTTTGGTTGTCTCTCTCTAGATTTCTCACCCGTGTGACTTCATCTCCAGCATCCCTTAGGCTCGTCCTGGCCCTCTCTCCCTGTTTCTTCCATCCGTCGCATGTCTCCATTATTTTCGATCTACAAGGAGGTAAATATTTTAAACTTATCCACAATGATTTTTAGCACACATCCATCATATATACATATATACGCATTATTTGGGTTTGGACGAAACTTTAAACTTAGATTTATGGATATTCGGCTGTTGGATCTTGCTAGTTTTTGGGTATGTTGGTCGATGGTTCTTTAGGTGTCGGTTGGTTGTCTCTGATCGCCAGAAACCATCGGCCACGGTGGTCAGTGGTGGCTAGTAGTGCGTTTTTTTACTTTTGTGTATGTTAACCCCTTTGACTTGGTGTTTCTAATAGTAGGTTCTGATCGTGAGAATTTCCAATCAAAAGTGGTCGTCGATGATCGCTGATGGCGATGGGCTATTTTTGCATGTAAATATATATTTGTATATTTTTTCTTTTTCATACTTTAGTTTTTATTGTTTGCTTATGTTGTTTTTTTTATGGTAATGATGAAGATGATTTTGTTGTTGAAATGGAAATTAAATAATGTGATTTGTTTTGAGTTGTAAAAAATCATAATTTGTTTTTATATTATGTTGTGTGTGCATGCAAATATTGAGAAGGAAGTTTGGGTCTCGATGGCGAATGAGAGAGAGAACTGGGCTTATGTGTCAAGGCTGGCAAATGAAATTCATTCACTGGCGATGTTGAGGGAGATAGATTACAAGACGGTATTAAAAGAGAGCGATGATTTGTTGTATATTTTTTTTCTGTTGATTTTTATGTTATGTTTTAATTTTTTTAAAATAAAATTTTAATGTATCATTTGATAATTTTAGATTGTTTAGTTTTGTTTATTTATTTTAATATATTAAAAATAAATTAAATATGATTTTATTTGAATATTGTGAAGGTTAAAATGAAAAGATTTGTTAAAATTTGAATGTCAAAAAATTGAATTGATTTGTATTTGTTTTGTGGACATTTGAAGTTAAATTATTAGGTTTAATTAAAAATTGAATGATAAATAGTTATTGTTAAATTATTAGGTTTAATTATAGCTTCAATGACAGAAAGTCAGTTTATCATGATAAAAATCAAACAAGTTTCATCTCCTAAAGCAATTAGCCTTGTAGCATTAATAAGTGACAGAAAAATAAACAACTAAAGAAAAATGATAGTTGGGTATGATTTAACGTGATAGTCTCCCTACATTGTTTAAAAACACCAGAAATTATCTCCCATCACTTAGAAGGTAACTTGATATGTAACTTTGCACTATCAGTTTACAGTTTAGAAATAATATCCATTGAATTTTCATTATTGATATCTTCCTCTCAGAATTTGTCCACACCTTCCTCTTCAATTGGTATAATTTTATTGAGTAGCATTAGTGGTGCATCATGCTTTGATTTTAAGGGAACATTTCCAAACATTATATATAGAACACTAAATAAATTTGCTTGATCGTCATATGCCCATTAACTTGGAAACTATATCACTTTCGGTGATGTTTATTTGGAAGTTCATGCAAAAATTACTCTTCATTTACCTGTTGATTTACCTTTATAGTTACCATTTTGTAAAAAATATAGCTCTATTGTAACTTATTAATGCTACATTTTGTAAAACTACTCTTCATTTACCTGTCAATTTAAATAGTTGAAATAAAAATTAAAGAATATAATTTATTTTAAATTGTAAAACATAATTCGTTTTTTTTATTGTATTGTATATGTATCTAAATATAGTTAAAAAATTAAAATTAAAACTTTTTATTTTAAAATCTTCAATTTATTATCAAAAAAGATTGACATAGTTTAAATTTAGTTAATATTTTTTAATTTTATTTAATATAAATTTAAAATATATATACACGTTAATAAATATCTAAATTCAAATAAAATTAACAAAAACTATTTACCATTCAATTCTTAAATAAACTTAATAATTTCACTTCAAAGATTCACAAAACAAATAAAAACCCATTCAATTTATTAACACTCAAATTTCAATTAATTATTTCATTTTAACTTTCACAATATTCAAAAAATCACAAATTCAATATTCAACTACATCTACAATACAAACTCATAATTAAATATCACATTAAATATCGACATTCACAACATGAACTAAAATAATTATAAAATAATATTTAAACACTAATTTGCGAAACTCTTATAGGCCTAATTCTCCCTCTCCTTTGCGACGCCCTAAACTCCTAATTCTCCTTGGCGAATGAGATCCAAACTCCTTCTAATCTGAATGCACACAAAACACAATAAAAAAACAAATATCAACTTATAACCATTAATAAACTATTTAAATTTCAGGACGTGTAAGAGAGAGAGTGAGATGGCCGAAACAAGCCAAAAGGGAAAGAGATAAGGTTGGAACGAGAGAAAGGGTCGTGTAACACCCCACTCTCCCAGGGTATTAGGTAACGTAAAATTTCGGAGATATATTTTTTTCCAACAAAAACTCAACACAAAAACTATTCCCTGAAAATCTTATTACACCTTCTCAAAATATTAACTTAGAATCATTAATAAACTAAGACAGATAAATCATCTTAAATACGAAAGTTAGATCGAAACCTCAATAGAACATAACCGAAATCACTTTATTCATATCAAAAAGCCGAACCAATGTTTTACATGACGTCATCAAATTAAACAAGACAATTGAAAACGACATACAATAAACTATATATTCACTATTCGCCGTCACTTCTCGACAATCCATTTTCCTTTCGCACAGCTGCCTTCATCTGGAATGTTTGAATATTTCAAGGATATAATCCATATTAGATGATGAATCATCTAGGTGAGAGTTCAAAAACACGTTTTCATGAATGAATGCAAGACATGAAATAAACCCATACAACTCGGCAAGCCCTAGTCCAAGAGAATCCCACACAATGCTTAACCCTACCACGGGAAAAGAGCAATCTCTCTAAAGGTCATGCCACCACACCGACACACTGACACAACACGGTCCTAGTTTAAGAGGGGCAAGGTCAACGCATCTCCCCAACATCTCGGGAACAATTGTTATCACTCCCAGCCCAAGAGGGTCACATTAACATAGTAACCCGGCTCACCATATTTACGTTAGGGATTACATTCTCACTCAAAAACGTCCAAGAACCACTATCCAGTCCCAACTCAAATCCTATATGGACCACCTAGTCGTCATAGTGCAACTTCTCTGACCATATAACCCGACATGGAAACCTAGGCGACTATCCTGGCATGCATACCAGCACAAGATACCCTTATATATTGTTCTGGAAACACTCTTGGGGAATTACGGCTATACTATCCAGACAACATTTTAGGCTGACATTCCATATGAACAACACAAAACGCATGATAATGCCACAAATCACAACTCAATGTATCATATAAACAATATTTTATAAAATACAATGCACAAATACAAAACATTTAGGGACGAACTTCCCTCATGAAACCAATCGTCACCGGTTACCATTCACATGCAACAAAATCATTTTGCATGAAATCACAACACATTTAGATAAAACAAATACCAAGTTTTTAGGGTAGAAACACCCACGATAAATCAAGTTTTGGGTAAACTACTTATAAGTTAAAACCAAGTTTCTAGGCAGAATACTCATCTCGAACGTATTCGGAATGCCTCGATCCTCTTGCATAGCCTTGATTGGCTTGCCACACCTCAAACACCCGTACTTATATTCAACCTCGAGTCACGATACTCCCTAGACATTATATTTATTTAAAGGAGTATCAAAATCCATTTTTCCCTAATTTTTCATAATTTTCTCTATTTTTCTCCTAGTTTTCACCTCGATAATTCCAAAATAATTATTTGCTCAAACTTTTTTTCAAATTTTTCAACACAATAATTCCTAAAATAATTCAAGAAAAATATACAAATAAAATTCTAGATTTACCCCTGGCCCACGTGCCCAACTCGTGTCTGCGCATGGAAGGTGGTGCGTGCAGTCACGCGCCGATCGTTTTCCTCAAATCCGGTCGCCGGCAACTGTTCTGATGGCCAAACCAAGCACACCCCTTTGAAGCCCTCACTTAGTCGATCAAGTTGGTACCACTTGTCGCCCGAAACCTCACCTAAAAATCCCCAAATGGGCAGTTGCAAGCCAGCCTTGGCGGTCCGTCTCGTGCTTTCCGAAAATGCTCGAACAGCCTCCAAACGTACCCCAAACGCTTCCAAATGCTCTAGAAACGATGCCCACACCAAGGGGAAAAAGCCCCTTAACAAATCCCTCAAAAACACTCCAAAACTCGGACAATTTGTTGCCAAAAATTTGAAACCCTCGGCCCCCTTTTATAGCAAAATCCAGCCACCCTTCAGCCAATCACCAACTAAGGCTTGGCCTATAAGAAACCCCACGTTTTATACGACCTCCCCTGAGCCCTACCGCGGCTTTCCCATCGCAGGAAACGGCTCCACGTGCGGTGGTAGTGTGGCGGCCGTTTTTGGTTGTGTTCACACCTAACTTTTGATTTATTACACTTCAGCCCCCTTATTTCTTCAAATGCCATTTTGGCCTCTTTCCATAGAACCCCTGACTTTCCAATACTACCATTAAGGCCCACAAATTTTGTACTCTTCATTTCACCCTCGAAATTTCTGAAAAACTATCATTTTGACCTCCCTCGAGCAAAATTAATAAATTATACTTTGGCCCAGTTGATCGTTTTGAATCTAATTCCCTTCGTTTCAACCCGAAATCGCTCAAGGGTTGTTCCATGTACAAAATCTAAGTCCTCAAAACACTATGTTGTCTTTTTGGAGATTTCCTACGTCGATTTGATTTTTTACCCAAAAATCGTTCCCGATCCAATTTCTTTCGACACCTAAAATCATGTCTCGAATAACTCGTCGGTACAATTACATTTTTCTTAACTATCTAAGGTCCGGAGTACTCCCTTCGGTCACTTAAGACTGTGTTAATGTACCCTATGATCTCATTCT
This sequence comes from Diospyros lotus, assembly GCF_014633365.1. Lineage (NCBI taxonomy): Eukaryota > Viridiplantae > Streptophyta > Magnoliopsida > Ericales > Ebenaceae > Diospyros > Diospyros lotus. The sequence goes on from NC_068341.1 coordinate 964,165, forward strand.
TTCGATAATTCCACTTATACTCTTCATAAAATATACTTAAGAATTTCCCGGGTATTACATTCTCCCCTCTTAATAAATTTCGTACTCAAAATTTTGCCTATGATAAATTAAATCACTGTTATTGATAACGACCCCCAATGGAAATGTCCTAAGTATATCATTCCTAATCCTTGGCGATTATTTTAACTCACATCTCTACATGGTCTATGCTTACCAGACATGTTTCCTTTTTTACAGAATATCTCGTTGTAACTTTTTACATATGGTTACACGAATTCTAAAATAATTGATAACACTTGATATCATTTCTAATTGTGTCATCGGGACACTTTTCATCTAACTCCTAATTCTCCCAACTCACCCCTAAGCTAATGCATATGCCATGATTACCAAAAGTTAACAACATTTAATTGAGCTTAACGCGGCGTACCTTTCTCTATTGTCGAGTAGATTTCTTTGTCATCTTTTGATAGGTAGAAAACTCATCCAGGGCGAGGTTTTTGTGCCTCATTCGCTTTTCCCAATTGCTCCACCTTCTGTCTTTTTGGACATTTGTTCGTGTGATGACCGGGTTGTTGGCATGTGAAATATGTGATCCCTATTCGACTCCCGGTTGGAGGTGCCTTTTTATTATTACGATAGTCCTTTTCCTTAATTATGTCTGTTTTCCCCACACGTAAAATAGCGGACATGTCTTAGGTAACATTGTCTCCATGAGTGTACCTTGTCATATCAGGGACACGGCTCACTGTCACTACCAGAAAATTTAAATTTAGTGATGGTTTTTGTGACGGGAACATACCCGTCACAAATTAGTGACAGACACTAGTCACTAAAAAATTTAAAGTCAATTTTATAGAAAATTTAAGATTTAGTGACGGGCTGTCAGCCCAGTCACTAAGTTTGTTGTTTAGTGACAGGGCTATTAGCCCCGTCTCAAATTTAGTGATGGGGTTGATATCCCCGTCACTAAATTCACTGTTTAGTGACGGGGCTGATAGTCTCGTCACTAAACTCGTTTTTTAGAGCCCCCGTCACAAATTTAGTGACGGGGGCTAAAAGCCCTGTCACTAAACTGGTTGTTTTGTGACGGGGCTGTCAGCCCTGTCACTAAATTTGTGACGGGGGGCTAGAAAATCGACACCACTACCATGCAACAACACTTCATAGGACTAAAAGAAGAAGTGAGGAGGGTGCTGATGGGATCCCCGTGACAAACCTCTACAAAAGCTAAACTTGATTGATGCAGCGCAACGGTTGGCCATCTCTTACCATTTTGAGAAAGAGATGGAACATGGTTTGAAGAAAATATATGGTGAATGGGATGACAAAGACAATGATCTCTATGGTGCGGCTCTCCGGTTCCGTCTCCTAAGACAGGGAGGATATCAAATCTCTTGTGGTAATTAATCAACACTTCACTATATAGGTCATTAAGGTGGCATGTCTAGATCGAGCACAAGGTCGTCATATAATTTAGCAAGTTCATGGAAGAGAGAAACGAGACATGAAGAGATCAAAATATGTCACTGAGGTGTCTAGCATGCTGACTTTGTATGAGGCGTCATTCCTCAAAGCAGACGGAGAAGAGATCCCTGATAAAGCTCTGGCCTTCACATCCACTCACCTTTGACAAGTCAAGGTAAAGCCCTACATCTGCCATATGAACAAGTAATTCATGCCCTAAGCAGGCCTATCTGGAAGGACTTCCCAAGGATTGATGCAAGACATCATATTACGAGAGAGATGATTCACATATTAATAGCGCAAAACTAGTCAAGCTCGCAAAGTTGGATTTCAAGTGCTCCAAGCTACATGCACCAACAAGAGAGATAAACGACATCATGAAGTTAGTTTATATATATTGAACATTTTCAAAACCAATTAATGAATTTTTGAAGGTTCTTTATTTGTTGGTTTCAGTATGAGAAAGAGAGACAACATGTAGCCTCAGCCGTTGAGTGTTACATGAACCAGCATGGGGTTTTGGAAGAAGAAGCAATTGAGGAATTGAAAAAACAAGTCCCAAAATGTGTGGAGCATCATAAATAGTGATCAGTTAGTTGAACCCATACTACTGTTCCGATGCCTCTTCTGACTTGATATTTTGAACCTTGTACGAGTCATGAATCTTTTATACAAAAAGGATGACGGCTACACAAAGACTCATCTTCTATGGGATTATGTAACCTCACTGATAATTGATATATCACTGCAAGAAAAACAACATTTAGCGACGGAAAATTTCCCATTGTTAAAAATAGCATCGCTAAATTTTAGTAACGAAATTTAGTGATGGAATCAGCGATGAAAATTTTCGTCACTAATTAAAAAAATAAAAATAATCAATTAAAAATTAAATGTTATTTTAGCGACGAAAAATTCCGTCGCTATTCAGCGCTAGAAAGTTTTCCATCGCTAATACACAATAAAAATTAAAAATTAAAATAAATTCAAATTAGCGACAGAAAAAGTTCTATTGCTGATTAACGGCAAAACAGTTTCCGTCGTTGACTTTTATTTTAAGAAAAAATAAAATAATTATGGCACGAGCACAACGGATGCCCTCCCTTGTCTTGCGGGCGCTAGGTGGATCTGTCGTTACATGCCAAGTAGCTCCTCTTTAAGCCGCCACGTGTAGAACTAAAAAATTAATCCTAGCACTCTTTTATTTCCCTCGATTTTGATCCCTAGTCCCCCCGTGTGCACATGCCCCCGACCGTACAAGCTGTGAGCCTCCTTATTACATATATTGCACATATTAATTATATACCACATTTAGTTGCCAACTATTTTAATTTTAATTTTAATTTTAATTAAGATTTTAAATTTTAAATCTTTTAAATTCATAAATTAATACTTAAAAAAATAAATATTGTAAATTTTAACTCAACTAATGCATCACTTAAATGTTATAATTAATTAATCTCTTAAATATTAAGTTTTATTTGATTAAAAAATAGTTTAATACATATTTCTTATTATAAATTTTACAATATCATATCAATTTACATATTTTGATTTATAAATGAAATACATAAAATATGTATTTAATAGTAAAGAATTTTAATTTTTATTTAATCTTTGTTCAATACATAATTAATAATTTTTTTTAATTTATTTATTTTTTTTAGCAACGAATTAGTAACGTCGTTAAAGTTTTTAATTATTAATTTAATTTTTTTAATTATATTTAATTAAATTTTAAATATATTTAATTTTTTTATTATTTAACGACAGAATATTTGGTCGTTAAATAATTTTAATTTAATTAAATAAAAAATTAAAATTTAGCGAAAGGATAATCCCATCACTAAAAAATAAAAATAAATTAAATAAAAAAAATTAAGTTTTAGTGACGGGGTCACACCTGTCGCTAAAAAATAAAAAAATACAAAATTTAGTGACGGGATAACCCCGTCACTAAAAAATAAAAATAAAATAAATTAAAAAATTAAAATTTAGCGACGGGTCACGCTAAAAAATAAAATAAATAAAATAAAAAATTAAAATTTAGTGATGAGGTTACACCCATCGTTAAAAAATAAAAATAAATTAAATAAAAAAATACAAAATTTAGCGACGGGATAACCCCGTAGCTAAAAAATAAAAAAATTAAATTTAGCGACGGGTCACACCCGTCACTAAAAAACAAAAATAAATTAAATAAAAAAATTAAAATTTAGCGACGGGGTCACACAAGTCTCTAAAAAAACAAAGATATATTAAATAAAAAAAATTAAAAATTTAGAGAGGGGATAATCCCGTCACTAAAAAATAAAAATAAATTAAATAAAAATTTAGTGACAGGATCACACTCAAAGCTAAAAAATAAAAATAAATTAAATAAAAAAATTAAAATTTAGCGACAGGATCACACCCGTCGCTAAAAATAAAAATAAATTAAATAAAAAAATTAAAATTTAGCAATGCAGTGACTTCCGTCGCTAAAAAATAAAAATAAATTAAATAAAAAATATAAAATTTAACGACGGGATAACCTTGTCTATAAAAAATAAAAATAAATTAATTTTTTTTAATTATTTAGCTACGAAAAAATTAAAAAATTTTGCGACTAGATATTTGGTCGCAAATCTGTTGCTAAATTTAGGCAACGAATTATCCATCACTCTCTAATTAGCGATAAAAAAATTACGTCGCTAAATTCGTTACTAAATTACGAATTTTTTGTAGTCAAATGAGAGTGAGTGTTATGCATATGATATGTGGAATGTAAAGATGTGTGGCAAAGAGTGTTATATTACGTTTGAAATAGCATTTGACAATAATATTGTGTCCTGATAGCTAGGATGTATCTATTAATTGTTGCAAGCAAAAATAACTTAGAATGATGGTTGGCACATGCAAAGCATCACACATGATTTATTGCTTTCGTTTCATTTGAATTCACTATATATCAAGACTTATTTGGAAGCTTGCTTGTGTAAGTGATATAAAACATAAAGACTCAAAACAATGAAATATTGTATTGTTTTGAGAGATTTATTAAGCGGTCTTATAAAGCTATTTATAAACAGAATTGAACAAGGGATTATGTTTACAAGAATTACCAAATGATTCTGAGATTGGTGATTATTTTTTTTTTTGGGGGGGGGTGAATAGAAGGGGCAATACATTATAATGTCCGAATTAAGTTTCTAGGGGACCACATAACATATTCAAGTGTCAAGTTTCTACAAGTTCGTGGATTGTTCCCATCTTCTTCACCTTTAATATGTCAATGGATTGTATTTCAAGCTAGGCTAGCAAGAAGTTGACTGATATATATATATATATATATAATATAGTCAACAATTCATTAACCAACCTATTGCATTAGATGACAAACCTGAAAATGGGCTTTTCCTTTTCCTGCCTGGCTTGGTTTTGGATTTGGATATCATCTATATATGCCAGTAGTTCCTACGTACCTGATCAACGGCACATGAAACAACACAATCTTCATTCACGCTCCCAGTCCACTTGAAAAACTCCATCAAGAACAGTTACTGGCTTCGCCTAGCTCGGCCTCAACTTTCTTCTTTTCCTTCATTTCACCCACTCAAAAACCAGATAATTTTATAATATCATGAAAACTTTATGACATATTTTTTCTTTTTACAGTTTACTTCTGTTTCTATTTTTTTTTTTTAATTAGTGTTCCGGAAATATGGCAAATAAGAATTAATTTTTCCCTGATTAATGACGAAATTTTTAAAATGATTATACTTATTCTAACTTTAAATGAGTGATGACGTAATTCTATTTTTTTTTTTTAATTTTTTCAGAGTTTACTCTATTAGCAAAAGATAAATGAGGCTCCATTTTCTGATGAATCTTTCAATTTTCAAACCAATAATAAAATTCGAGACTAAATAATGTAATAATATTACTACAATCACCTACTCCTTATATATATATATATATTTCGCTAATTCTCTCCTTTCAAGAAGAGAGAATTAGCGAATTGTAGTTTTCTCTATTTATATATATATTTTTCATAAATTATCAAAAGAATACCAAGTCTTACTTTCATTAATTTTATTTTATTTTCTTATAATATTGATTAGTTACCAAAAAGATAAACTTTATATATCCTAATATCATCAAAAATTAAAAAGACGAAAGAGTTTTCTGAGAGACACACGAACAATGCCCCCATTGCGGAGGAAGACACGTGGCATAATCTCTACAACCATGTCAGCGCCCACGCATTACGTGGTGACTGCAATATCTTCTGGCACAAACGCGTGTCACCATTGTGGTATCTTCTACAACTACAACTACATACATATATATGTATATATATTACAGGGGTTCTGAACCCAAAGCGATGTCGATGGCTGCAACAATGTGTTGCCGATCAAATTGCTCACCACCGCCATGGCATGTCGTTGTTCTGCTCGCCGGCCACCTTGACCCCGAAACGCTAGCCATGGCATCATGCGTATGCAAATCGTGGTTCCTTTGCATGTCGTCGGACCATCTCTGGAAACCCATTTGCAATTCCCAGTTCCCCTCCCTCTCCAATCTCCAGGTCCACGCCGCAGACTCCGCCGTTTCCTACCGCCATCTATACGCTCTCGCCCGGATATCCGCCAGGCGCCGCCTTCAGAAGCCTCCGAAGCCCCGTCTTTCGCTCGCCAACCTCATCTTCACTATTGACGTCCACAATGAGGACGATTCTTGTATTTTCAACGTAGTAAAACCGGGCGCGGAACTTGATACCGATGCCGACGGCGTATTTCGGTTCGACATACACGTGGACGATGAGAATCTCTGGGCAGTGGAAGACTTGGATGGGTTGAAGCTTACTTGGAACATGGTGTTGGAAGGGTTTAAAGGGATGTTCACAATGATGGACTACTGCAAGGGCAAAGGCAGCTTCCTGCCACGGACCGATGGGTGGTTCTCGGCAGAGCTTCCGTCGCCGGGGTGCTGTTCGAGCCTCTCTGGGGGTGGGTTTGCGGCGGATTTGAAGTTAGGGTTGAGGCGAAACGGTGGGAAGGGGGGCAAGATGACGGTGGCGATGGTGGGGGTGGGTGTCTTGAGCGTCGTTAGCTGGAGATATGTTAGCATTGAAGATTCTATGAGATATTTGGAATATTTTCTTCTGCCCTGGTAACCTGTCACAAAATCTTAGCCTAAAATTAAATAGCAAAATATTTTTCTTGTTTATGTAAATAATTTAATATAGTATTAGTTTTTAAATTAATAATGCATTCTTTTAATTTTAATCAAATAAAATTATTACCTTAAAATATATATTAGAACAATTATCAAAATTATTTCTCATAAAATATGTAGTCATTTTTAAGATTTTTATTTCATTTACTAGTTTTTATTGACCAATTTTAATTTGTGAAATTATTACTATTAAGTCTAATTTAAATGTATTTTTTCAATTTTGATTGCTAATTTCATATATTTTTTTTATATCTTGATTGCCTATTCTTTAATTTAAACAACAATTTCATTTTTTATTAACAATTTTATTTAATTACTCAATTTATTAAAATAGTTTTTGATAAAACTGTAAATATAGTTAATTCGTTGAATACAAATGTAATTATAAAAGTTAATAACAATATAATTATAATTACTAATGTAAAATAGTACTTAAGATTATTCTTATTTTTATAATTATGATTATAATTATTTTAAAAATCACAATCTAATGAATAGTGACATTCAAAATGTTTCGCCACCCGCCTTGACTCGGAAACCCTAGCCATGCATGGCTTCTTGCGTCTACAAATCCTGGTTCCTTTGTATGTCCTCCAGCCATCTGTGGAAGCAAATTTCTTGTAATACCTCGAGAGTCTAGAGAAGTTAGTATATATTGAGGATAGTGTAAGAAAGGAAACAACACCAGCTGGATACCTTTTGGGCTGAATGTTGGCAAAGAACTCCCAAGTTAAGCGTGCTTGACCTGGGGTAATCCAAGGATGGGTGACCCCCCTGGGAAGTTCGTGTAGGCCCATTAGGGTAAGTTGTTCCAGTCCTTCCTATCGCTCGATCGGGATGTTACATTTCTAATTCTCGATTCCCCCCTCTCCGCCCTCCGTGCCCCCGACGGCGCTGTGTCCAACCGCCGATCCACGCTCTCGGCTGGGATATTATATTCCGAACGTTGTAAAACCAGGCGCCCAACTTCAAATTGATGCCAACGGCGTATTCCGGGTCAATATTGACGTCGACGATGAAGAGCCTTCGATGGTGGATGACTTGGATGGGTTGAAAGTCAGTTGGAAATGTAGTATTGGAAGGTATTGACGAGGTGTTAACAATGATGTGAGGACTGACGGGTGCTTACTGTCGTCTTCCCGTCGCCGAGGGTGGGTTGGCGACAGATATGGGGTCAGGGTTTCGGCGAGGAATCAACGGGAAGATGATAGCGAGATGGTAGGAGCAGGTGTAAATATTAGGCGTGAGCATTGAAGACAAACATGAGACATTTTTTCAACAAAATAATTACCTAATCTATGTGTAGGGAAAATAATCTCGCACAAAGCCAAGCCAAAACACTTTCTGATAATAGCGAACAAATTGAATCACAAGTGATAGCAACAAACACAAGAACAGAAAGTTAAACTTTCCTTTTAAAATACTAATGAAGGTTACAGCTTATTCAATGCTCAGATCTGTATATCATCACCTACAGCGAACCAACAAGAAGCTCTCCCAAACCGAAGTCCAATCGGCCCAGCTCGGTACCAGCACACAGCAAGAAGATCACACAGAAATCGTTCACACAAAGACCCAACGAGTTCAACTAGGTTTCTCTTCTTTTTCACACCCTCGTCCCATCGAACCCACATAGGTTTTATAGCCATCAAGAGATAAACCGAAACCAGTAAAAAATCCGTCAAAGGAGGATAAAGGAACCAGGCTTTCGGAGAAGATAGAAATGGCGAGATAGGAGGAGAGGATAAGTTAGGGTTTTGGACGGAGTCGCAAACGGCCAGAGAAGAAGTAGGTCACAAAACGAGAAACAAGTATTATATACCTGGGAGAGGGCTGGCCGAGCTGGGCTTCAATTTGGGCCTGAGCTGCTGGGCCAAAATTGGCCCTACCTCCTCAAAGGCCCTTTGGGCTTACTTCTCTATTTGGTGACCTGCACATTGGGTTGAATCCACACAAAAGTGGCCCACATGATCATCATAGCCTTGGGATGTTTGGTATCACAAACAACAAATCTCCACCTTGATACCAAACATCCAGCAAATCGGAACCCACCGAGAATGCACAAAAAACACGCATAATGCACTAAGCAAAAAACAAATAAATAGCACACAGTAATATAATAGCACTCAGCATAAAAATAGCACACAGCAACAGTACATAGATTATCAGCACTCACACAGAACTGATTATGTTATTTTACCAATATTTAAGAGTGATAAACAGCTCCTAAATTTTGCTAATGTGAGAACCTTAGTACCCATATCTGAGGGGTTATAATCAGTCATAATTTTCTCCAAATTAATAGTATTTTGAGACACTATGTCACGTATAAAATGGAGTCTGATATCTATGTGTTTAGTGCGTTCATGAAACATGGGATTTTTGCACAAATGAATAGCTGACTGGCTATCTGAATAAACTACTACATTACTCTTTAAAACACCCAGTTCTGTGAGTAAACCTTTAAGCCATAAGGATTCTTTAATTGCTTCAGTTGCAGCTATATATTCTGATTCAGTGGTGGATAGTGCAACAATATGCTGAATTTGGGATTTCCAACTAACACAGGATTTACTTAATGTAAACACATAAGAGGAAGTTGATTTCCTGTTATCTCTATCACCAGCATAATCAGAATCTGTGAATCCTTCTAATTTAACTTCTTCATTTGTGCTTTTATACACTAAACCTATATCACAAGATCCCTTCAGATATCTTAATAACCACTTTAATGCTTCCCAATGCTTAGGACCTGAGTTTGACATAAACCTGCTAAGTGTGCTAACTACATGAGCTAGGTCAGGTCTAGTACACACCATTAAGTACATAATTGACCCTATGACATTAGAGTATGGCACTTTACTCATATACTCTTTTTCTTCTTCATTAGCAGGTGATTGATCTCTTGATAAAATAAAGTGGCTTGCTAAGGGTAAGGAGACTGGTTTACACTCATGCATGCCAAATTTTTTTAAAATTTTTTGGATATAAAATGATTGATGCAAAAACAAAATGGAAATAGACCTGTTTCTTTTGATTTCCATGCCTAAAATTTTCTTAGCATGTCCTAGGTCTTTCATTTCAAATTCTTTGTTTAAAGTTGTTTTGATCTCATCAATCATTTTTATATCTGGACCTATTAAAAGCATAGCATCAACATATAGCAGCAAGAACACACAGTAATTGTCATGATGCTGAAGATAAAGACAGTAATCAAAAGCACTTCTTTTAAAACCAATGGAATGTACAAAATTATCGAAATGTTTGTACCATTGCCTAGGAGACTGTTTCAACCCATATAAAGATTTTTTCAAGTAACACACATAATTAGGATTATTTTTATCTTCAAACCCCTTAGGTTGAGTCATATATATGTTTTCTTCTATATCACCATGCAAAAAAGCTGTTTTGACATCCAATTGTTCTAGTTCCCAATTAAAGTAAGCAACCAATGCTAACATAACCCTTATTGTGGTATACTTAACAACTGAAGAAAAAATTTCATGGTAATCTACTCCTTCTTTCTGTGTGAAACCCTTGGCTACTAACCTAGCCTTAAACTTTACTGGTTCAGCCCCACTTTCCCCTTCTTTTACTTTGAAAACCCATTTGCAACCCATTAAGGATTTGTCTTTAGGCCTAGGGACTAATTCCCACGTTTGATTTTTATGAAGTGAACTCATTTCTTCTTTCATTGCACCAATCCATTCTTTAGCATTTTCATTTTTAATAGCTTCTTCATAAGTATTTGGCTCTTTATCTACTAGATCTTGGTAGCTAGCATACCCAATGCTAAAATCAGTTTCCAATCTTTTAGGGAGTCTTTGTGGCCTTCTTTCCCTATCTCTTGCTAATTGATAGTCATTTAGGGAATCTGGACTTTCTGTTTCTTCTTTTAGGTTACTCTCATTTTCATTAACCTGATTTTGTGCATTATTCTCCATCTCATTTGGGGTATTATGGATAAAAGTACTAACTTTCTCCACCTTACTTCTAGTGTTTTCTAGCTTGTTTTCATTCTCTAAGTTTGAGTCTTCCTTAAGGCATGGCATTTCCGATTCATTAAAAGTGACATCCCTACTGATTATGATCTTTATACCCTTTTGGCTTCTATCCCATAACCTATATCCCTTTACTCCTTTGGGATACCCTAGAAAGACACACTTTCTAGCTCTAGGTTCTAATTTGCCCTCATTTTGATGTATAAAGGCAGCACAACCAAAGGTTTTTAAAACAGAATAATCTGCACATTTTCCATACCATTTCTCATAGGGTGTATCACCACTTAAAGCCACTGAAGGTGTCAAATTAGTTAAATAACAAGCAGTCACTATAGCTTCTCCCCAAAATGATTTTGGCATACCTGACCCTAGCATCATGCAAAGACCCAACGAGTTCAACTAGGTTTCTCTTCTTTTTCACACCCTCGTCCCATCGAACCCACATAGGTTTTATAGCCATCAAGAGATAAACTGAAACCAGTAAAAAATCCGTCAAAGGAGGATAAAGGAACCAGGCTTTCGGAGAAGATAGAAATGGCGAGATAGGAGGAGAGGATAAGCTAGGGTTTTGGACGGAGTCCCAAACGGCTAGAGAAGAAGTAGGTCACAAAACGAGAAACAAGTATTATATACCTGGGAAAGGGCTGGCCGAGCTGGGCTTCAATTTGGGCCTGAGCTGCTAGGCCAAAATTGGCCCTACCTCCTCAAAGGCCCTTTGGGCTTGCTTCTCTATTTGGTGACCTGCACATTGGGTTGAATCCACACAAAAGTGGCCCACATGATCATCATAGCCTTGGGATGTTTGGTATCACAAACAACACTATGTATTATATTAAAGGATAATGCTATACGGACGAACGCGACGACGCACGAGTTGACAAACCCAAATTATCGTGAGATTTTAGTGTCAAAATCTCACGATAACCTGGTTTCAATTTTGAGTTATTTTATAGTTGCTCGCCCATTTTCAAGCCTATTTTCAATCCCACACATTCTCTCTCTTCTCTCTCAAAACCATCCACTTACTGTGTCTCTCATCCACTCTTTCTCTCTCAAAACCACCCCCCTCAAACCCAATCTCTCTCAAACCCACCCCCATGGGTGTAGCATCCGCCCCCCCCCCCCCCACACCGCTCTCACACCTCCGTCGCCGTCAACCCCGCCATCGCTACTCGCACCATCGTCACCCAAAGATGGCTCCACCGTCGTCTCCCTCGCTAACATCGCTCGCCGTCGCCCCCTACTCGCATAGCCATTTCCCCTGCCAACACTGCAAACACCGCCCGCCATGGCCATCGCCGTCGCCATCGCCCCCCACCGACCACTGACCACCATCGCTCGCCCCCCACACAGCCTATTGCACCGCCTCGCCCAAAGATGGCTCCACCACCGTCTCCCTCGCCAACACCGCCCGCCGTCACCCCCTGCTCGCATAACCGTCTTCCCTGCCAACACTGCAAACACCACCCGTCATCGCCAACGTCGTCGCCGTCACCCCCCACCGACCACTGACCATCATCACCCGCCCCCCACACCGCCTCCGCCTCCGCCTCCGCCTTCCCACCCCCCCCCCCCCCCCGACCGCTCGAACCGGCCAAACTTCACCCACTCTCTGTTATGTTTTTTTTAATTTAAAAGATGTAATTTTAATACAAAATAAAAGATGATTTTAATATATAATTGATGTTGTTGTAATAAGTTAGTATTTAAAGTGATCTTAAATGAGAAAATAAATTATTTAATTACTTGTGTGATCTTATTATATATATTAATATTAACATTTTTAATAACAACCATCAAGATTGCTATTGTTAAATCTGATTGTAAAATAATAAGAAAAAAATTGTTGTTATATTTAATTGTAAAATAATAAAAATATATATCTAATTATATTATATTTGATCTTAAAAATATTAATTTTACTCCAATCTTATTTTAGACTGATTTAAGTAATTTTACCAAGTTATAATTTTACTCCAATCTTATTTTACACTACTCCAATTTTATCAAGTAATTTTACTCTAATCTGATTTAAGTAAAATATTAATCTTATTTTACACAAATGTTATAATTTTATAAGTAAATAATTTAAATTAAGAAATTTAATTAATACCCTCAAATTGAAGAAAAATTAATAACAGAGCATGAAATAAGCAAAAATAACACAAGCAATATTTTTTATTCAATTGTCAAATATACAATCAAAATAAATTATGTTCTTTCATAATTTAAAATAAATTATATTTTTTAATTTTTATTTCAACGGCTAAATCACCATAAAGAAACAACAGAAGAAAAAAAACCAACAGCAAAAAAAAAAGAAAATATATATAAATGTATATGTAAAAAATTAAAAATATTTATAAATGTATATATAAACGTTGTTTTTACAGCCACGATGGGGCCTGACGATGGCGGTTCGAGCAACGCGGGGGGTCGACGGCGGGCGACGACGAAGGGGCCATCCTTGGGCGACGACAGTGCAAGAGCTGTGTGTTGGTAGTGTAAGAACTGTGTGCAAGAGTGGTTTTGAGACAGGGTGGGGGGGGGGAGGAGACACTGCGACTAGGTTTGAGAGAGATTAAGGGAGAGATAGAGTGGGTTTGAGACAAGGGGGGGAGACACTGCTGCAACTGGGTTTGAGAGAGAGAATGGGGGAGAGATAGAATAGGTTTGAGAGATGGTGGTTTTGAGAGAGAGAAAGGGAGTGAAAGTGAAAATGAAAGTGGTTTTGGAGGGAGGAAAGTGAAAGTGGTTTTGAGAGAGAGAGGGAGTGAAAGTGAGAAAGTGGGAGCTGACAGTAAAAGAGATAGTGAGACTTGAGAGTTAAATTTGTAATTTTGGATAGAGGGTTAAATTGTAATTTAAACGGGTTTGTCAACCCGTGCGTCGCCACATTCGTCCGTCTAGCATTATCCTATATTAAAACAGTTCTACCTGCATATGCTTTTGACAAGCAAATGACATTATATATAAACAAAATAAGGCCACATGTCAGCATATGTTGCAATATTTTTTCGCCCAAAAATACAACACCCCTATCAATGCATGTGGCAACTTCTCCTGGTGCGATTTTGTTCACCCCAACGTAGAGATGGAAAATGGGCAGGCTGGGTCGGCCCGGCCCACATCCCGCTTGGCCCACCCATTTGGTGGGTCGGGTCGAATTTGGCCCACGAGATAGACGGGTCGAGCTAGGCCGGGCCAAGGAAATGGAAACTTGGGCCCGGCACGGCCGTGTGGCCCTTAATAAATGGGCCAAAGTGGGTCGGGCCGGGTCATGGGCCTGCTGGGCAGGGTCGACCCGTGGGCCTGGCTATTTGGGCCGGCCCGTGAGCCATTTATTTTTAATTTTTTTATATATAATTTTTTTAATATATTTTTTTATTTTTCCCAAATGTAACTAATATTTTTTAAAATATGTTTATTAATGTTTACTTATAATTTTGATGTTTGTAAAATTATGATGTTTATAGTAAACATTATGTTTACAAAAATTACACTAAATTTATGTTTACAAACATTACAATAAAATTATGTTTACAAGAAACATAATTTTTATGTTTATAATTATTAAATACAAACATAATTTTTTAAATATTTTTTAATTTTTTGGTGAGCTGGACCGGGCCATTTTAGTGGGCCAATTGGTGGGCCAAGCCGCGGGCCACATATTGCTAGCCCGGCACGGCCCTCATTTTGCTAGGCGGGCCAACCCGGTCCGTTTGCTACAGTAACGGGCCAAGCCGGGCTATGAGGCGGGCCGGCCGAGCCAACCTATGGGTCGCCCGGCCCATTTCCCATCTCTACCCCAACGTGACCATCAATTAGTGTTGTGGGTCCGTCAATTTTTAATGTTTTTTACCTTATTCTCTCTCTTCTCATCTTTTTTCTTCTTTCTCCTTTCTTTCCTTTTTCTTTTTCTTTTCTAGCAAACCTCTCATCATCTTCCTCTTGCTGTTGCCACCGCCAATCACCTCGCCTCATCATTTGCACACAGACCGCTAGCTATTGCATCCTTCTTTGCCTCTCACCATCGACCCTCTAGCCACCTCGCCTTGCCGCTTGGTGCCTAGTGCCTCATCACTTCTTTGCAAGAAGAGGGAATGAGAGAGAGATGAGAGAGAGAAATATAGTGGGTTTTATATATAATTTTTTAAATATATTTTTTTATTTTTCCCAAATGTAACTAATATTTTTTAAAATATGTTTATTAATGTTTACTTATAATTTTGATGTTTGTAAAATTATGATGTTTATAGTAAACATTATGTTTACAAAAATTACACTAAATTTATGTTTACAAACATTACAATAAAATTATGTTTACAAGAAACATAATTTTTATGTTTATAATTATTAAATACAAACATAATTTTTTAAATATTTTTTAATTTTTTGGTGGGCTGGGTCGGGCCATTTTAGGGGGCCAATTGGTGGGTCGGCCCACGGGCCATTTTGGTGGGCCAGGCCGCGGGCCACATATTGCTAGCCCAGCACGGCCCTTGTTTTGCTAGGCGGGCCAACCCGGTCCGTTTGCTTCAGTAACGAGCCAAGCCGAGCTATGAGGCGGGCCGACCGAGCCAGCTTATGGGTCACCCGGCCCATTTCCCATCTCTACCCCAACGTGACCATCGATTAGTGTTGTGGGTCCGTCAATTTTGAATGTTTTTTACCTTATTCTCTCTCTTCTCATCTTTTTTCTTCTTTCTCCTTTCTTTCCTTTTTCTTTTTCTTTTCTAGCAAACCTCTCATCATCTTCCTCTTGCTGTTGCCACCGCCAATCACCTCGCCTCATCATTCGCACACGGACCGCTAGCTATTGCATCCTTCTTTGCCTATCACCATTGACCCTCTAGCCACCTCGCCTTGCCGCTTGGTGCCTAGTGCCTCATCACTTCTTTGCAAGAAGAGGGAATGAGAGAGAGATGAGAGAGAGAAATATAGTGGGTTTTATGTATAATTTTTTAAATATATTTTTTTATTTTTCCCAAATGTAACTAATATTTTTTAAAATATGTTTATTAATGTTTACTTATAATTTTGATGTTTGTAAAATTATGATGTTTATAGTAAACATTATGTTTACAAAAATTACACTAAATTTATGTTTACAAACATTACAATAAAATTATGTTTACAATAAACATAATTTTTATGTTTATAATTATTAAATACAAACATAATTTTTTAAATATATTTTAATTTTTTGGTGGGCTGGGCCGGGCCATTTTAGGGGGCCAATTGGTGGGTCGGCCCACGGGCCATTTTGGTGGGCCAGGTCGCGGGCCACATATTGCTGGCCCGGCACGGCCCTCGTTTTGCTAGGCGGGCCAACCCGGTCCGTTTGCTTCAGTAACGGGCCAAGCCGGGCTATGAGGTGGGCCGGTCGAGCCAGCCTATGGGTTGCCCGGCCCATTTCCCATCTCTACCCCAACGTGACCATCGATTAGTGTTGTGGGTCCGTCAATTTTGAATGTTTTTTACCTTATTCTCTCTCTTCTCATCTTTTTTCTTCTTTCTCCTTTCTTTCCTTTTTCTTTTTCTTTTCTAGCAAACCTCTCATCATCTTCCTCTTGTTGTTGCCATCGCCAATCACCTCACCTCATCATTCGCACACGGACCGCTAGCTATTGCATCCTTCTTTGCCTCTCACCATCGACCCTCTAGCCACCTCACCTTGCCGCTTGGTGCCTAGTGCCTCATCACTTCTTTGCAAAAAGAGGAAATGAGAGAGAGATGAGAGAGAGAAATATAGTGGGTTTGAGAGAGAGTCACCCTCCAATAAAATGACTTATTTACCCCTATACTAATCAGGGGTCACATTTATCCTAGTAGTTAAAGGGAGTGAATAAAATCGCACTCAACTTCTCCTCCATGCACCAGAATTCATTTAATTCTTCCTTTCGATAACTCCATTAATATTTCATTGAAACTACCAACTTTATTTCCTCGAAATTAATGGCTTTTTATGTTGAAAATTATCAGTTTTGAGGCCAACCAATAAACCATTAGACGTGACTGTCGCACAATTACTATTTATTGTGATTACCAAGATATATATATATATAAATTACTAATATATATTACTGTGAAATTATTTATCAATATATATTTATTACCATGAAAATGTTATAGAAAAAATATTTATTAAGATATATTTATTGCATACAGGTATTCACGTATTATGTTGGGAATATGTTTATTTTATGTAATTTTTGTAACTATTATTCTTTATATGTACTGCTATCGTTCTATATCATTTTTTATGTTTTGTATATTTTAGTTCTTTGGTCTCTTTTATTGATGTAATTGCTTAATATCTAATATTTGTTTATTTCTTCTGGGTTGTTTGTTAAATTATGTCTTTTATTCGTGATTTTTTTATTATTATAATTTGTTTCAATCGAAAGAAATAATACATATTTTAGAAATAAATTGTTTGCTAAGTAAAATATATTTTAATATTTTATACTGTAGAAATAATATATATATTAGTTTATAATTAGGTATGACCTATATGAATATATTTTTATATTATTATATACTTTAGAAATAATATATATTTTTATTTATAATAATCAGGTATAAACGGTTTGAATATATATTTTTATTTATTTCTTTTTAAAATATCGTTCTTGCGCATCTCCAGTGTTTGTACATTTAATTACGTCAAAACAAATAAATTACAGATTCAACTTTTGAACTTTGCGCAGGACAAAAATCCTGATTTATCTTGTTGCCGAAAAAGCCCACCCCATTGTTGCCGAGTAATGTCGCCATTTAATGCTGAATAGGCGTTAATAGCTGACTGAGGTGACAGTGCGAGAAGCCATCGTGGTAATGGGTCGGTCTCGCCTTTTTTAAAGTCCCTACAAGCTCCAGACCCATGTGCGCAGGCAGCAGCCATCGTGGTAATGGGTCGGTCTCGCCTTTTTTAAAGTCCCTACAAGCTCCAGACCCATGTGCGCAGCCATCGTGGTAATGGGTCTCGCCTTTTCTTAAGTCCCTACAATGCTTACCTTTTTTTTAGGTCCGTACAAGCTCCAGACCCATGTGCAGAGACGACTTAATATTAGGAGTGATGATTTATTGTAATATTACTAGATATCTATTGTATTTTTATTAAAATAAATATTAAATAAAAGAGATAATGATACACAATTTTTTAATCTTTTTTAATAAAGAGATCTTATAATTAATTATAATTAACATCACCCATAAAGTAATTATGCAAAATTTTCCCCTTAAAAGTTATTATTTAATCTTCACCAAAAAATATTTTATTTTCAAGTGTGGTGGATTTATTACGTCATTGATTCTCTTTTAAAAATTAAAATATGAAGTTGGCCTATTTTTTTATTTATATAAAATATTAGATTATTTAAAGCTTAAGTTTTATTTGATGGCAAATGGCATATGAATCAAATGGAATTAATTAATTAACAATTTAGGCTAACTTTGTGATCGCTGAGACATCAAATTGAAGATGAATGATTGCATGATTGAGATAACTCATTAACATTTTCCTTGAAGTTATATTAAAAAAAAGAATTGGTGGTCCATAATTAATATGTCCCTTAAATGAATTTTTTTGGGATTTTAAAATGCTTAATATTTATTATTTAAAGATGAAAATTTTAATATATAAATTTAAAGTTAAGAGAGATTAGTGATTTATTTTAAATAAATTATAAAAACGATATATAAAATTTACCTGTAAAATTAAAAGTCTAATGAAGAAAATAATATTGTTAGAAGTTAGACACACGTGACATGACCCAATCCTTGAACGACACATGTCCTGTCAAATTACGACCGCCCTACCCTAGAAGTTTGATTGCAAATAATAATTTCTTTCCTATCAAATTCAATTCTCAAATAATATTGTTTGAAGTTTGATTGCAACTGGAAAGAAAATATTTTTTAGATAATTAAATTATTTAAAATTAAATTTTAAAAATATTAATTGAAGGTGTTTAATTAATTTAATTTTTTATTTAGAAATTGTTAAATTTTTTTAACTTTTTGTGTTTGATTGTCATTATTTTTTATGAAAATAATTACATGTGTAGATAATCAATAATCAAATACACAAATTAAAAATCAACTAAATAAATAATTAAATATACACATATTTAAAAAATAAATCAAATATATATAAGTAAAATAATCAAAATAATCTACTTGCCTAGCAACTTCAGCTTGAGCTGCTGTCGCCATCGCCGTTCAACCACTGCCTACTGCCATCGCCGGTGACATCGCCTACTGCTATCATCGTTGTTGCCATCGCTGTTAAACCACTGCCCACTACCATCATCTTCTCCGCTGCCATTGCCCTTACCACTGCCCACTACCATCATCTTCTTTGCTGCCATCACCCTTGCCATTGCTCACTCACTACAAGAAAATTAAGTTTTAGTGACGAAATTTAGTGATGAAATTATTTCGTCACTAATTTGCTACGGATTCGCAACGGAATATCTATCAGTAAATTTAGCGGTGGGAGACCCGTCACTAAATTTAGCGACATATTTAACGACGGGCTAACTTGTCGCTAAAAAATTAAAATTAAAATTTTAAATTTTAGCGATGGGCAAGCCCGTCACTAAAAAGAAAAAAATATATAAACTTTTAATTTTAGTGACAAGCTAACCCATCGCTAAAAAGAAAACAAAATGAAATTTTAAATTTAAATTTTAGCGACAGGCAGACCTGTCACTAAAAAGAAAAAAATAAAATTTTAATTTTAATTTTTAGCGATGAGACGAACCCGTCCCTGAAAGAAAAATAAAATAAAATTTTAAATTTTAGTGACGGGCAAGCCCGTAGCTAAAAAGAAAAAAAATAAAATATAAACTTTAAATTTTAGCTCGTCGCTAAAAAGAAAAAAAATAAAATTTTAATTTTAATTTTTAGCAACTGGCGAACCCATCGCTAAAAATAAAAAAAAATTTAAAATTTAAATTTTAGCGACGAGCAAACCCGTCGCTAAAAAGGAAAAAAATAAATTTTAAATTTTAAATTTTAGCGATGGGCTAACCAGTCGCTAAAAAAAATAAATAAAATTTAATTTTAATTTTTAGCGATGGGACGAACTCTTTGCTAAAAAGAAATAAAATTAAAATTAAAATTTTAAATTTTAACCACAGATCACCCCATTGCTAAAAAAGAAAAAAATAAATTTTAAATTTTAGTGAAGGGTAGACCCATCGCTAAATATATATATATATATATATATTAAATTTTAGCCACTAAAAAGAAAAAAAAATTAGCTTAATTTATATTTAAATTAAAAAAATCTATAATTTATATTTAATGTGAAATTCATACTTTAATTTTACATTTAAGCAACTAAATTTATATTTTCGACTCAATTTAATCAAATATACATTATTTTTTTTGTGATAACTTTATTTTTTTTATTATTTCGATTACATCTATGAATTTGTATTTATCTTTAATTTTTAATTTTTTTATTACATTTATCTTTGATTACATCAAAGTAAATGGGTTAAATTGATTAAAAAATAAAGATATAAAAATTAAATTAACTTAAAAATATAAATAAATAAGTGTAATTAAATAACAAAAAATTTAAATGACTTCACAAAAAAAAACATAAAAGTACGTAATTGAATAATATGTTGTCCTTTAGCGGATATCCATCTTTTTAATTTATCTCTCTTTTTATTTTAAATTTATCAATTAACTCATTTAATTTAATTGAATTCAAATAATTTTATTTTTTAATTAATTAATTTAATTCAATTAATTAGTTTAAAAAATTTTAAACTATGAGCTTCCCTACATAATTTTCATAGTTAAATATAAAATTTATAAAAATTTCAATTAATTTCAAAATAATAACAAGATTTTCTATTACTAATATAATAATTTATAAATTTCTATTTGAATTAGTAATAAAATATAATTAATAAATAATAAAATTAATATTAATTAAATAAGTTTAGAAAATTTTGGAGTGTAAATGTGATATTGAAAAGTTTGGAAGAAATACTATAAATATATTTTATGCAAATTAATAATCAAGGAGTCTTCCAAATGGGTTGGTTCACTCGCGTGACTTCCTCTCAAATGGTTGGGGTTTCGATTCAAGGGGTAGGCAGCTAAAGAATTATTGCTGGGAAATAATACTAGCGCAGCCACCTGGCGAGTAGAGGTGCGGCCACCTGGCAAGCAAAGAGAGGGCTAGCGTGCGTGCGGGGGCTGGCCATTTTGCGGCCAGGGCTAAATTCAGCGACGAAAACAAATCTCATCGCTGATTAGTGACAAGAGTTGCCTGTCGCTAATCAGTGACGGGGGGCTGTCCGTCGCTATGTCGCAAAAAATTGCTCGTCACTAAACTATTTAACGACGAATTTTTCGTCACTAAACGCATGATTTTTGTAGTGACTATCGTCATCTTCTCCGCTGCCATTGCCTCTGCCATGGCTGTCGCTATCGTTTCTCCAGTCACCACCCACTGTCATTGCCATCGTCGTTACTTACTATTCGTTGATGGCTGCTGCAACTGTCGGTGATGGAAGAGAAAGGCTAGCGTGGTGGGTGACGTATAGTGGTGGCTAATTGGGTTTTTTTATTTCCATAGAAAATTAAATCTAACCCCGCATGAGAAGACTAATTTCAACAAAAGTGGGAAAAAGAAGGTCCAATGACCACAAGTGAAAAATTATTTTTCATAAAAAATTTAACTAATCAAACACTCCAAAAGGTAAAATTTAGGTAAAAAATAATAATTTTTTATTAAAAAAAATAGCCAATTAAAGTGACTTGTGCTCATTGTCATGGCGTGCGACAATGATAAGGAAAAAAAAAATATATAATATATATTCAATCTTTGATCATATGGCTATGGGGTGTGAGAGTGATCCTGATGTTAACGTGAGTGGATCTAGCTCGATTATACTATTTGTTAATTAAAATATAAGATAAAAAAATAAATATACATTTTATTTTAGATAAAAAATATTTTTATTATATTTATTAAATTTATTTAAATATATACTAAAAAAATTCACGTAATTTTTTATCTAAAATTATTGAGATAAATTTATCTTTCCCTATAGACAAATTCATCTAGGACCTTTCAAATAAAAAAAATAATCCATATAACCATCGATGTATTTTTAAAAATTTAACAAATAATTTGATATAAATTTTAAAATAATTATTAATTTTATTTTGACAATTCCATATCTTAATCCAGAAAGTATTCCAATCTTAATATTTTTCGGATTGAAATATGAAATAATCAAGATAATTCTATAAATATTTTAAAATTCTTGTTAGATTTTTTGTTAAATTTTTGGATGTCTTAAGTTCAACTTTTGAACTTTGCGCAGGACAAAAATCCTGATTTATCTTGTTGCCGAAAAAGCCCACCCCATTGTTGCCGAGTAATGTCGCCATTTAATGCTGAATAGGCGTTAATAGCTGACTGAGGTGACAGTGCGAGAAGCCATCGTGGTAATGTGTCGGTCTCGCCTTTTTTAAAGTCCCTACAAGCTCCAGACCCATGTGCGCAGGCAGCAGCCATCGTGGTAATGGGTCTCGCCTTTTCTTAAGTCCCTAGAAGCTCACCTTGTTTTCAAGTCCCTACAAACTCAAGACCCATGTGCGCAGCCATCGTGGTAATGGGTCTCGCCTTTTTTTTTCAGTCCCTACAAAGCTCACCTTTTTTTAGGTCCGTACAAGCTCCAGACCCATGTGCAGAGACGACTTAATATTAGGAGTGATGATTTATTGTAATATTACTAGATATGTATTGTATTTTTATTAAAATAAATATTAAATAAAAGAGATAATGATACACAATTTTTTTAGTCTTTTTTAATAAAGAGATCTTATAATTAATTATAATTAACATCACCCATAAAGTAATTATGCAAAATTTTCCCCTTAAAAGTTATTATTTAATCTTCACCAAAAAATATTTTATTTTCAAGTGTGGTGGATTTATTACGTCATTGATTCTCTTTTAAAAATTAAAATATGAAGTTGGCCTATTGTTTTATTTATATAAAATATTAGATTATTTAAAGCTTAAGTTTTATTTGATGGCAAATGGCATATGAATCAAATGGAATTAATTAATTAACAATTTAGGCTAACTTTGTGATGGCTGAGACATCAAATTGAAGATGAATGATTGCATGATTGAGATAACTCATTAACATTTTCCTTGAAGTTATATTAAAAAAAAGAATTGGTGGTCCATAATTAATATGTCCCTTAAATGCATTTTTTGGGGATTTTAAAATGCTTAATATTTATTATTTAAAGATGAAAATTTTAATATATAAATTTAAAGTTAAGAGAGATTAGTGATTTATTTTAAATAAATTATAAAAACGATATATAAAATTTACCCGTAAAATTAAAAGTCTAATGAAGAAAATAATATTGTTAGAAGTTAGACACACGTGACATGACACAATCCTCGAACGACACATGTCCTGTCAAATTGCCACCGCCCTACCCTAGAAGTTTGATTGCAAATAATAATTTCATTCCTATCAAATTCAATTCTCAAATAATATTGTGTGAAGTTTGATCGCAACCTGGAAAGGAAATATTTTTTAGATAATTAAATTATTTAAAATTAAATTTAAAAAAAATATTAATTGAAGGTGTTTAATTGATTTAATTTTTTATATAGAAATTGTTAATTCTTTTTTAACTTTTTGTGTTTGATTGTCATTATTTTTTATGAAAATAATTACATGTGTAGATAATCAGTAATCAAATATACAAATTAAAAATCAACTACATAAAATCATTAAATATACACATATTCAAAAAATAAATCAAATATATATACGTAAAATAATTAAAATAATCTACTTGCCTAGCAACTTAAGCCTGAGCTGCTGTTGTCATCGCCGGTGACATCGCCCATTGCCATCATCGTTGCTGCCATCGCCGTTAAACCACTGGCCACTACCATCGTCTTCTTCGTTGCCATCGCCCTTGCCACTGCCCACAACCATCATCTTTTCTGCTACCATCGCCCCTGCCATTGCCCACTCACTACAAGAAAATTAAGTTTTAGTGACGGAATTATTCCGTCGCTAACATGCTACGGATTCATGACGGAATATCTATCGCTAAATTTAGCGACGAAAGACTCCTCACTAAATTTAGCGACAGATTTAATGACGGGCTAACCCTTCGCTAAAAAGAAAAAAATTTAAATTTTAGCAACGGGACAAGTTAGTCACTAAAAAGAAAAAAATAAAATATAAACTTTAAAATTTAGCAACGGGCTAACCCGTCGCTAAAACGAAAACAAATAAAATTTTAAATTTAAATTTTAGCGACGAGTAAACCCATCGCTAAAAAAAAAAATTAAAATTAAAATTTTATATTTTAGCGATAGGCAAGCCCGTCACTAAAAAGAAAAAAAATAATATATAAACTTTCAATTTTAGCGACGAGCTAACCCATCGCTAAAAAGAAAACAAATGAAATTTTAAATTTAAATTTTAGTGACGGGCAGACCTGTCACTAAAAGGAAAAAAAATAAAATTTTAATTTTAATTTTTAGTGATGGAACGAACTCGTCCCTATAAAGAAAAGAAAAATTAAAATTAAAATTTTAAATTTTAAATTTTTGCGACAGACAAGCTCATAGCTAAAAAGAAAAAAAATAAAATATAAACTTTAAATTTTATCCCATCGCTAAAAAGAAAACAAATAAAATTTTAAATTTAAATTTTAGCAACGGGCAGACCCATCGCAAAAAAGAAAAAAAATAAAATTTTAATTTTAATTTTTAGCAATGGGCTAACCCATCTCTGAAAACAAAAAAAAAAATTTAAATTTAAAATTTAAATTTTAGCGACGAGCAAACCTGTAGCTAAAAAGAAAAAAAAAATTAAACTTTAAATTTTAGCGACAGGCTAACCCATCACTAAAAAGAAAACAAATAAAATTTTAATTTTAATTTTTTGGATGGGATGAACTCGTAGCTAAAAAAAATAAAATTAAAATTAAATTTTTAAATTTTAGCGATGGGCCAACCCATTGTTAGAAAGGAGAAAAAATAAATTTTAAATTTTAGCGACAGGTAGACCCGTCGCTAAAACAAAAAAGAAAATATAAATTTTAAGTTTTAGCCGCTAAAAAGAAAAAAAAAAAAATAAAATTTGAAATTAAAATTTTAGCTTAATTCATATTTAAATTAAAAAAATTCACAATTTATATTTAATTTGAAATTCATACTTTAATTTTACATTTTAGCAACTAAATTTATATTTTCGACTCAATTTAATCAAATATATTTTATTTTTTTATGAAAACTTTATTTTTTTATCATTTCAATTACATCTATAAATTTGTATTTATTTTTAATTTTTAATCTTTTATTACATTTATCTTTGATTACATCAAAGTAAATAGGTTAAATTGATTAAAAAATAAAGATATAAAAATTAAATTAACTTAAAAATACAAATAAAGAAATGTAATTAAATAACAAAAAATTTAAATGACTTTACAAAAAAAAAAGAGCATAAAAGTACGTAATTGAATAATATGTTGTCCTTTAGTGGATATGCATCTTTTTAATTTATCTCTCTTTTTATTTTAAATTTATCAATTAAATCATTTAATTTAATTGAATTCAAATAATTGATTTTTTAATTAATTAATTTAATTCAATTAATTAGTTTAAAAAATTTTAAACTATGATTGTAATGCCCTGTTTTCCCGAGCGCATTAAAAATTGAGACAGTAAAATTTTTTCTTTCAAACTAATGCTAAACCACATCATTCCTTGAGTCCATTCCAGAATTCCCATTCATTTTTCTCGAAAGAGAATCACTATACACATCAAATGCATAAGCAATGATCAAAACCTGATATCTTAACATTGATCATAAATAAATTCTTACATCTTCAACATTCCTCAAAACGTTCAGAATTTAAAGTAGCAGAACTTAAATACATGGGCTATGTAACATACACTTCATTCCTCATGCACTCTGCTAAGTGTCATTTCATGCCTCATTTATCCTTATATCTGCTACAATCTTCATCTAGAACGTTTGAATATTCTAGTGGGTAAAGCCTAAATTAAATGATAAATCATCTAAGTAAGGGTACAGAAAACATATTTCATGCATGAATGCAATGTCTTACTCATCGTAGGTGTCAACTGCACCTCTTATGCTACCTACCATTTTTGCGGCCACCTCTTTTGTAGCCGGGGTGTATGGTGCACCCTTGGTAAAGTAGCGATGCCAGTTCGTACTCTTTACGGCCACTATAACGTCCCGTTTTTCTCGAAGCGTTTCTTACCCCGGCATTTATTAATTAATAATTACTTCACCAATTCTACCTCATATATATATTTTTTTTCTTTCTCTCATTCTCCTCGTTGGGGTAACCATAGCTAATAGCGGAAACATGATAGATCGTAACCTAATGCTTAACAAGCTTTTAACATCAAAAGCGTAGATTCATATTCATAATAAAATCATAACATCATTCTGAAACGTACTAGTGTTTAAACATAATCTTGATCATCCCTTAATATTACATGCTGAAATATCATAATCAACATCATGGATAACATAGTAGGACATAAACATGATAGGTTATATGCATAACCGATACATTTACGCACTTTAACGAGTGCCATCACATGCCTCCATTTCCTTCATATCTGCTATGACTTCCATCTGGAACATTAAATATTCCAGGGGCATTGCCCAATTAGATGATCGGCCATCTAAGTAAGAGTATAATATTCATGAATGAATGTAAATGCATAATGTCATGTCATTTGGCCTGTTTAAGCCGACGGGCATCCATACTTCATATGCCACTTACTATTTTATACGACCAACTCTTTCCAAGTCGAAGTGTATGGGCGCACCCTTGGTAAAGCAGCGATGCCCACCCGTACTCTTAAACATATGCGATGCATGAGCAACGATGGATTACATGTGAACATATGCATATTATCTTCATATTATGTAAATGCACCTACGTGACATACTCACACATCATTTCATGTCAATATGCCGAAACATACTTCGTATTTAACATATAAACATACTAACAAATCATATGATGCATTTTAGAAATTACCTTTCATAGATAAATTAAATTTGAGAAATACTATCTTACCTTTGAAAATCGGCTTGAGTCTCGAGAAATGTGCTTTAATCTCAAAAACGTGCTCGCCTCGACTTCGCACTAAACTTCTAGTTATACTCAAACTTTAGTCTCAATGATCCCTGGACATCATATTTATTCAAGGGGTAGTAAAACTTATTTTCCTCAATCGCTTAAATTTTCTCCCCATTATTTC
Organism: Diospyros lotus; assembly: GCF_014633365.1. Taxonomy (NCBI): domain Eukaryota; kingdom Viridiplantae; phylum Streptophyta; class Magnoliopsida; order Ericales; family Ebenaceae; genus Diospyros; species Diospyros lotus. The sequence continues at coordinate 991,195 of NC_068341.1, forward strand.
CTCAATAATTCTAAAATAAATACTTCCCCAATCATTTTTTTTAATTTTTCTCCACGAAAATTCATAAAACAACATTTCTAATCTTCTAAAATTTTATGGGAATTTTTCATAATTTTTTCCTATTTTTCTTCTATTTTCAAAGAATTCCCTTTATCCTAAAAATTACCGAGTAAATATTTCTTTCCATATTTTCCATAAATTTCTTCCATAATAATTCATAAAATAAAACACCTGATTTTTTTTTTTTGAAATGTTTCAAAAAATTAAACATAATAAGATAAAAGAAAATATTATCAACTTCCATATATTTGAGATATTTTACACTTACCTTGTAACACTTTCCTCAAGCTTGTCTTTGATGTGCCCAAATTCCTCTTCCTTACTCCTTCCTCCCAAATCTCTTTCACAAGCTCAATTTTTCTCACAATCTCTTTCTTTTTCAAATCTCTTTCTTACTCACAAATCCTTCTTTCTTACAACATTTCTCTTTCTAATTCAAGTTTTCTAACTTTTCAACTTTTCTCTATTTATAGAGGTTGAATTAAGTTTAGTTTAATTGTAGTGATCCACTATTTTTTATTATTTTTTTATTTAATTTTTCACTAAATCTCACTTATAATCTTTAATTATTTGTCCATACACTACTTTATCTTCCACATTTCTCCATTAATTAACTCATTATCTTTGATTATTTGGCAATACTCTACTTTGTCTCCCACATTTCTCCATTAATTCATCATTTATCTTTGATTATTTGTCCACACCATATTTTGTCTCCCACATTTCTCCATTAATTCACCCATTATCTTTGATTATTTATTCACACCATATTTTGTCTCCCACATTCTCCATTAATTCACCCATTATCTTTGATTATTTGTCCACACTCTACTTTGTCTCCACATTTCTCCATTATTTCACTCACTATCTTTAATTATTTTTCAACTAAATCTTATTTTGAATGGACTATTATTTCATTTAGTCCATAAATTTAAGCCCACTCTATTAACTCTAAGTTCACTTACTTAGCCTTTCATTTCTCAACTTAGCCCACTAACTATAATCCCATTTACTTAGTCTTTTTTTTTTTTTTTAATTTAGCCCACTAATTCTAAGCTCATTTACTTAACATTTCTTTTTTTTTTTTTAACTTAACCTACTAACTCTAAGCCCGTTTACTTAACCATTCTTTTTTTTTTTTTTCAACTTAGTCCATTAGTTTTCTCAATTATAATCTCCAATTGAAGTAAAAATATTTTAAATACAAACAAAAAAATAATTATTATTATTATTATTCTCAAAATACTATGATATTACAGCCACAATGCGCGTGATCAATGATATCAACGTGTACATATGCATTTCATAGCATATCATATATGTAGTCTACGTGATGGATACATATCTGAGCATGTCAACATGATGAAAATATTTTCGAGGAACATAAATCACTTACAAACCAATCATTTTTCATAAAACTAAATTCAGTGGGAAGTACCACTTACCTTCTCAAGCTTATCGGGCTACCTCGATATTCGTGCCTTACCTTGAAATTCGTGCATCTCTTCGATTCGTGTGCCAACCTCAAAATTCGCACGAGTCACTTCAACTTTAGCCTCAAAGCATCATAATCACCATATTTATTTAAATAAGCATTAAAACCTATTTTTTCATAATTTCTTGCATTTACTTTATTTTTCACTCTATTTTTCTTCAATAAATCCAAACTAAATATTTCTAAAATATTTTCTCAAATATTTCACTACAACAATTCATAAAATAATATTCTGGAATTTTTGAAATTTTCTAAGAAATTTTACTTACCTTAAAACTTAGCATCTCTAGCTTCCTCAGTATGCATGCCCTGATCTCGAAACACGTGCCTGAATAATTTTTCTATGCCAAAATCTCCGGAATAATAATAAATCACCAAATCCTATTTTTTCAAGATTTTTCTCCATTTCTTTTCTTTTCTTTCTTTTTCTTTTCTTTTCTTTTTCTTCTTTCTTCCTATTCATCTTCTCCTTCCTCTACTCCTTCTGCAACCCATGAGCAGCACTTCTCCTCTCCCTATATTTTTTTTCTTTTCCTTTTTTCTTTTCTTTCTTCTTCTTCTTCTTCTTCTTCTTCTTCTTCTTCTTCTTCACTTGCACGAACCAGCCTTCGCCCGCCGCTGCCCAAGCGCTGCTGCCGCCCTCGCCGACTGCTGGCGCCTCCGCTGGCCGAGCACCAACTTCCGGCCTCACTGGAAACTGCTCGCATAACACTACCGCCCGCCCTTGCCTCGAGCCCAGCTCGGTGAGCTCACGGCCATGGCTACCATGGCCTCGGGTTTGCCACTTTCGATTGCCTCTAGGTCGTTGTCAGCTACCTCCGACGCCACTGGTCCCTTCCCGTCCCGCCGCCGCTGCTGTCACACCAGCCTCCTCATTGCGTTGCTGGTCCGTCGACCCCTCTATTCTTCGCAGTGATTCCATGGCTGTGGCCATGGCTGCTCCAGCTCCTTGCCATGGCCGAATTCGGCCCCTCTTCTCTCTCTCCATCTCGCATTGCTCTCAACCCTCACTTGCTTTCTATCTGTCTCTCTCTCTTTCTGTTATAACGGGAGGTGCTATGGCACACACCAAGAGGGGGGGTGAATTGGTTATTTTAAAAACTTAATTGAACTTGAAAAGCTTTTTAACACAAATTGAGGTTTTATGAAATAAAATGTGAAGTATATAAAAGTGACAGATGAAAGTTTACAAAAAATAAATATGTGAACCAAGTGAGGAAAAATCAAATGCTTGGAAAGATAAATAGATCAAAGAGCACAAGCACAAGAGACACAAGGATTTATAGTGGTTCGGCTTAACCCAAGCCTAATCCACTACCTTAGCTCCTCACTAAGGATTTTGTAAACAATCCACTAAAATCCCCTACTTAAACCAAATAGGTCATCTAGTCCAAGACTAGGAATTACAACCTCTTGCTTATACAAGCAAGCCCTCTAGCACCTAGCTAGGAAATACAAAACCTCCCACTCAAAATGGGTCCTCTAGCTACACAAGCTAGGAAACATAAGAAATATAGAATATGAGAGAATCTAAGAGATGAATCTCTTAGTTACAATGTCTCTCAAGATTAAACAAGGTTTAAATGAATGTATTAACAATAATAGAACGAAGCCTTGGAGAGAAAAGTATAATAATGAAAGCACAGAACACTGTAAATACAAACGAATATAAAATGTAAGCTCAAATCAATTCGTTCCCGTCCATTAGCCTTCTCTTGATCATCCATGACTTGTATTTATAAGCTTCCCACAAGATTGAAGAGAAATGAAGCCGTTTGTGACCGTTGGAGAATGAGAAACTAGCCGTTGTAAGTTTCTGTGAAACACATAGTCGACAGAGAAAATAGATTAGTCGACTATTTTATCAAATAAAACTAGCCATAGTCGACTATTGCTCAACCAAAACTTCTCATAGTCGACAGATCCTTTTACATAGTCGACAGATAAAAAATTACAAAGAAAATTTTGAATATCATGTACAAACATAGTCGACAGATGAAATATAGTCGACAGAGGCCAATATAGTCAACAGATTAAACAAGCATAGTCGACTATCCTTATGCATAGTCGACAACACTAAACAACATAGTCGACTATCTTCTTGGAAAATCTGAAAACTTAACAGATAACATGTAGAGGCACAGTTGATTAATACAAAGCATCACCACATATTTACATTTCTTTAGTTTAAGTAAATGTCCTCATTTTGTTTAATTTATATTTTACCTTCCATTTACTTTAATATATAAATGTAAATAAAAAAGTAACCCCCCCATTTGGATTCAATAAAAATATCAAAAAAATCAAAATCCATAAGAATAAAAAAGTAGAATTTGGATTTTAGTAGGAAGTTAAGATTTTGCGATTTTACCACCTCTAAGATATACACTTTCTATTTCTTGAAAAAATCGTTAAAAATCATTTTATCACTAATGAATGTTAACTATTGAATTACCGGGAGTTAATTTTCTAAAACTAAAACATTTTCATATATGTCTCCTTATAAGGTGCTCTAACCTTCCAGACTTAGAAAAATATGACTTTGAATTCTCGATACTTGAAATTCATTTGGTTTTCATTCTCATAAAATAATACTTGATATTGAAATTGATTTATGTTGAAAACCACAATCTTGATTCATAACTTACGTCGCTAAATTAGATTTTCAGCGACAAAAGATCCAATCCGTCACAAATTTTAGAGATGGATTAATATTTCCGTCACTAAAATTTAAAAATAAAAGAAAAATAAAATTAATTTTTTATTTAGCGATGAAATCAGTTTTCCGTCACTAAAATTAGCAACGGAAATAAATACTCCATTGTTAATTTGCGACGAAAAATTTATTACGTCGCTAAATAAAAAATTTAATTTATTTTTCTTTTATTTTTAAATTTCAGAGATGAAAATATTAATTTGTCGCTAAAATTAGCGACATGTTGGTTCTTCCGTCTCTAAAATTAGCGACGGATACATATTCCTGTCGCAGAAATCAAAAAATAAAAAATAAAAAATTGATTTTGCAGACGAAATATTTAATCCATCACTACATATAATTTTCTTTTTATTTTTTTATAAATATATTGTGATTATTATAAAAATATTTTTAATTTATTTAGCTACGGAATAGAATGTTCATCGCTAAAAGTTTAGCAACAGAAATATTTTCTGTCACTAAGTAGTAAAATTAAAAATTTTTAAATATAATATAAATTTATTTTAATATAAATGAGTTGAGAATTTATTTTAAAATTAATTAAAAATATGTATCAAATTATACATTAAAGTTGACATTTTATGTTCTTTTAAAGTGACACATATATGATCTTAATATAGTTGTATGTAAATAAATATAAATTAAATTTAAAAAGTATTTTAAAATTAAAAAATATATTAAATGTATAATAATTTACTATTAATATTGTAATCATTGTTTCTATTTTGAAACTATATAAATATACTTTGAGTTTTTACGATAACATTTTGAATTAAGATTAACAATATATATATCAAAATCAAGTTGTACATTTCTCTGTATAGTATATATCAAACATGATCTTTATTAATTATATAATTAGTCTTATATTTATGATATATTCATTCATTTAATAATATATTTAGTATATTAAGATATTTTTTAAAAAATTAGTGACGGAAAATACATTCCGTTGCTAAATAAAATTTTATTTTTTTATTATTGAAATTTAGAGACAAAAATACCTATTCGTCGCTAAAATTAATTTTTATTTTATTTTTTATTCAATTAATTTATAAATATTTAAACTTGACATGAATATTTAAATATTTAAATTTTATAAAAAATAAATATACATTTAAAAATGTGATGAATATAAAAAAATTAATTTGAGTTAATTTGAAAATTTTAATTTAAATAAATATATTAAGTTTAAAAACCATAATATTGTTAAATTCTAAATATATCAATTAATATATTTCACATGCATAAAATAAATATATATTAAATATATAATAATTAACTATTAGTTATTTTTATTTAATGTGTACAAAATATAAACAAACACTACATTTGAAAAATAAATAAAAAGTTTAAAAACCATAATATTGTTAAATGTTTTTTATTTTAAATTTTAGAAATCACAAAAATAAAATACTATCGAGGGATTGTATTATATAGAAAGGAGTCTAGTGGCAACCTTGTTAGTATCTTTCTTTCTACAAATAAGAAAACTTTTCCTAAGATAAGATATGTTCACAATTTTAGTAAAACTATAATTTCATTTTGAACATGTCGACGTTCAATTTTAGCCGACCGTAATTCATTTTGGGCCGCGGTGAGTAAATCCAAAATACCAAAAAGAAGAAAAGAACCCTAATTCCAAACGTGAGTCAACACCAAAATTTTTACGTGATTTGGCTAGAACGATATCTACTCCACGACTGCACTCTGATTATTCTCTCAAAATGGCGGTATCTGATTATTCCTTCTATTCCTGCTCCTCATGATATCTACCATTCTCTTTTATATTGAGGGGCTTTTACAATTTAGATAACATATAAAAATACAATGATTGTATAATGGGGGATAAACTGCCCTTATCGTTTACATAAAACTGGGAGTGGGATCCCCATTACGAGGAACATGGGCTGTTGCAGGTAAAGTATTTGGACCCTACCTCTGACTTATAAGCAGTTTTGCCACTTATGCGAGCTGGGGGTTTTGGGCTAGCGATCTGGGTGGTTCAGCGAACTGAAGGATACTGCTGGGAGCTCGTTAGCTGATTGCTAAGAGCTTCTGGGAAGCTCGCTTTATGAGATTTAGATTTCGATGGTGGCTGGACTTTCCTCAGCGAGGTCGCCTGGGCCTTCTTGGCTTTGGGTGATTGGGCCGGTCCATCGGACCGAGTCCGACCCATGTGGGGTGACACAGGAAATACATATAACAGAACACAAGTCTAATTTATTGTTTGACCTTTTTGTATGACAGTCATATATCGCTAGTTTTGAAATTTTTTTCTCTTTCCAATGTTTACTTTTACTTTTGTTGTTTATAAGTTTTGTCTCATTATTTTTTTGTGAGACTCGAAGTCTACCCTGATAATCTGTAGATGTTTTGGGACCTTTGTTTAATGTAATTCTTATTTATAGAAAAAAATAAATTATTTGAGATAACAAACTAATAATAAATAATCCAATATATCAAACTAATTTATTAAATTTATAATATAATTAAATATTAATTATCGAATGTTGGTTTACTAATTGTGTTTCAGTCTTAGATTAATTGTGTTGCCTTGGAGAAATTAATTATCGAATAATATGTTTCTAACTCATGTGTTTGTTTGGATGCCATCAATTTAGCTATCCTATCATTGGCAGCCTAATTCATACAAATTAATCTAAATGACTAATCGGTTCAATAGTTATTTTCAAAATTTTTGTTTGAAGAAAATGAATAATTAATATTAGTTGTACATGTTGGATGAAAACTCATGTTGTTTATTATCGTAAGGATAAGGAAAATGCCCCTTCTGATTAAGAAAACAAACTAGTCAAGGCCAATTTCATAACAGACAAGACTTGTTTTTGACAATTGAACAACCTTTATGTAGATGTGATGTTAACTCCTTAATTTATTTGAAGCTTGTTCTTGGTATACTTACTTGGAATATATTTAAAAATAAATTCAACATATATTTAATTATTAAATATTAAACAAAAAATAAGAAAGAGGCAAAAATCTCCCTGCCTCTTTCTTTTGGCCTAATCCCGCCCCCTTTATACTTACTTGAAATATATTTAAAAATAAATTTAGTATATATATAATTATTAAATATTAAACAAAAAATAAAAAAGAGGTGGGAATCTCCTCGCCTCTTTCTCTTGGTCAAATCCCCCCCTAAAAATCCCCCAATCATAACATTTCTTCTCCTATTCTGCAAACTCTTCTTCTCCCTTCTGCAAACCCTTCTTCGTTGCCCTAGCTCTCTCTGGCTCTCTCACCCTAGCCCTAGCCCTAAGCGCTTCTCGCTCGCTGCCTCGCCCTCACCCTAACCTCTCACTCTCGCTCGCTTGCTCGCCTCTCGCTTGTTGCCTCACCCTCGCCCTCGCCTCTGGCTTTCTCGCTCTTGCTCGTTCGAGGTTTAGCTGTTTCTTTTTCTTGAAACTTGAATGCTATTCGTTTCTATTTTGGGGCATGTGACAATGCATACAATGTATAAGTGTCGCTTATATTTGATAGCATTATTAAAATAATTTAATATAAAATTAATCATATTACATCAAGACAAAATTCAGCCTACTGTAAAGAGGTGTGGTAGCAATTATGATTTATATAACTTCAATTTGCTATCATCTAAACAAGACAACTACTAGTGGTGTGGCAGCAATTTGCTATTATAAATATTCACACTATACAAAATTGTGGTTGTGTTTGGAATTTTGTGGATGAAAAAGTGAAGTCAAGCTGAATGCATATATATATATATGTGTGTGTGTGTGTGTGTGAGGTGAATGGACAGATCTAAACTTTTGGTCAGGTTTAATAATGTAACAGCTTAAATTACATAAAATGAAATGATAAAATTAAAATGTGGATATTAGGATTGATGAATGCATTGGATGGGATGTGGATCAGCCTAAATTTTATTAAATTAAAATTCACATGATTTATCATACCGCCACGGAGTGTCATTTTCGTTTCTATTCTTCTCTAACGTTCCAAACACTGTTTATCAATTGTCTATGGTAAATACTGGTAAATGAGAACTCTTTTCATCTAGTCGTTTTCATGTGTAATAATACTGTATACACTATTTGTGGATTTGTATAGCATTTTGACTTTCAAGGAATCATTTATCTATTCCAAAAATTGCACAGCATATGTATTCCTCTAGCAATTCGATTCTTAACTAATCATTTTTGGAAAATTCTGAAAATCTCAACTTTATTTTCAGTATTAAAAATAAAGTTGAAAACCCCTTAGTTTAGCCTTTCTGGAATCTATTGTTTGTATAATATGTTTTTTTATATAATTTATTAGAATAATCAATTTCTTGAGAAGAAAATCGTTATTGTTTTTCTAATAGTGATGTCACCATTTTGAGCTATATGATCCATGTGAGCTATATTGAAGTGTTATATATTATATTTAATTATTAATGATATTAATTTTGCAATTGATTTATTTTATCGAAGGTATGACGGGTCCTAGAAGACATTATCATCCTCGTGTAGGACACAATGGTTCTACATTTATCTCTTTTGAGTCCACTGCTGCTTCTACCTCATCTACTGCAGTACCGCATATTGTATCATCTCTAGTAACATCTCTACCGATGGATATTTCAAGACACGTTTCACCAACCTCCTTCCCTCCTGTAGCATCTCCATCATCTCACTCAGTTACCGGTCCTTCTACGTCTGAATCACAACATGTTATCGAGATAGATGATGATGGGTAATTTTGTTCTGTCTTTTTTTTTACATCATCTCTATTTTTTTTACATTATGAGATATGTTATTTTTTTATATTAATTATTATTACTTGTATACATGAGCATTTTTTGTCGTAAAGTTAACATATCCTATATTATATCGACGATTTTCAAGAAACATCTTCATAAAGAGAGTCATGTTTGAAAAGAAGTGTCTTCGAAGACGAAGAACTTATATTGGGATGAATTTGCGGTATTAAATTTAAATTAATAATATTTATATTTTTGGTAATTATTAATGTAGAAATGTTTAAGTTATTTAATCTTATTTTTTTTACTGAAATTTTTTTAGTGAGAAGAGAGTGGGCACAAAAAGCAACTAACCGATACATTGACAACATTCGTAAGTGGCATTTCAATGGAAAATCGGTCTTTGTGTCAAATGATGTTTGGGATAGTTGTATGTAGAAATGAGAACAAGATGAAACTTTCAAGAAACGGTTTGCACAAGCATCGCTGAACCATTTGAGTGAGATAGGTGGTCCTAGCGCTAGTCCTTCCTGCCATAATGGGGGCTCCATATCCTCAACGGAGCATAAAAGACGAATGGTGAAAAATTTAATTTATTTAATTTGTTAATATTTATAATTTTTTATTATTAAAATTGTTAATTCTATATATTTGTTTTTAGACACGAGAGTTTGGGAAGGAGCCCACACTGATTGAACTTTTTGAACGAACTCATTCTAAAAAAACTAAGGAATGACAGAGGACGTGCGTCGAAATACATTTTGCAAGCGTCGTTGTAAATCTTTTTTAATTGTAAATAATATCATTTTTTATAATTAACGTAAGATTTAATATTCGTAATTGATTTATTTTATTTTTTTTTGGTTAAATTGTCACGGGAAACATAAAGACAATTGCTGGAGCAAGCGACTAAACCGGATGAGGGGTCTGAGGAGCCTCAGCAGCTAGATTGTGACCAGATATTCATTCAAACTACCGGCGAAAAAAATAAGAAGAAGAGGATTTACGGCGCGAGATCCTTATCCTAATTGAAACTTTCTGATGTTAGCAACTCATCCACTGTCTCATCTTGTCTTAATGAAAATCCAATTATACAAGAAATGACAGAGAAAATAAAATTGCAAACGGAGTAGATAAATTTGTAGGCTTAGGTTGAACGACATTCGACAACAAATGTCAGAGATGCGAGCTTTAATTGAACAACTTACTGCATCTACTTGTGGCATGTTTTTTTTTCCTTCTTCTCACCAGTCTGACTCACCTAATGTTGGTGACGATTTAGATGATTAGTTTTTGTAGTTATTTTTATGTAACGATTAGTATGCAACAGGCGATTATTATTTTGTTTGAATATTAATTTTTATATTATAAATATAAATTTTAGAATTTTTATATAATTCTCTTTTCAATTTATTTTAGGTTAATTTAATAATTAATTATAATTAAAAATAAAAAATATATTAATTTATCAAAAAAAATTAGATTTCGTGACGAAATTTTCTATCGCTATATTTTTTGATTTTTTGAATTAATTTTTGCGACAAAAATTTTCATCGCTAAAATTATTTCTTATTTTTTTAATAAAAAATTTTAAAATAATAATGACAAAAGTTTTCATTGTTATATATATATATATTTTTTTAAAAAATCTTATTTATTTTAAAAAAATTAAAATAATAACTACGAAAGTTTCTGTTGTTATATATATATTTTTTAAAAAATCTTATTTATTTAAAACAATTTTAACGACGAAATATTTTTTATAAAAAATTTAAAAATATAGCAACGGAATATTTCGTCGCTAATATAAAATTCTTATTTTTAAAATAATTTTTTTTTAAAAAAAGGCAACGAAATATTCCGTCTCCAAAAATAGTGATGGAATATTACTTCACTAAACCATCTCTGTTTTGCGATGGAAACTTCCATCACGAAAATTTAAAAAATTATATTTAGCGACGGAAATATTTCTGTAGCTAATCCGTCGCTAAATTGGCGACGGATCCGTCTCAAAAAAAATTTAGTGACGAAGAATTTAGCGACGGATGTGGTCCATCACTAAATTGTTTTAGCAACGAATTTTTGGATTTAGCGATAGAAATATTCCGTCGCTAAATCTCGAAATTCTTGTAGTGTTACATCACCGTTTAATCTTGAAACATATTAAAAGCTTCTTGTATATATTTGAGATCATTTGCTTCTCAAACTAGAAGTTAAAAACTAAACCAATAATTCAAATTAAAAAAGCTATTGATGCAAACTAGAAATAAAAAAAAAGTGTCTGCTTAGATAAAGAGTATTTATATGTAGGACAAATTTTATCATATATATATATATATAGATAAAGTTTTGTTAGTTTGTGTTTGTGAAATAATTTGTTCTAGTTAACATATATATCCTCCTTTTCTAGCAAGCCCATGGGAATAATGTTTTGGTGTACATTTTTGTATGATATATATAATTGTCAAAGTATTGCTTTTAGTTGAATATCTTTTTTTATATAACTTGTTAACAATGAACACTCAAATACTACTTTTGGTATGTAAATGCTAATGGTTAATGATGTTTTTTACTTTGGTTGAACATATATATATTACTTTGGTCTAATTTGACTGACATGTTTAATTTTATATTAGTTTTATTCCAATTTGATATGGATAATGATATATAGGTTTGGTGTTTTATATTAAAACAGAATGTTCTTGTCATTGATGACTAGTCGTCGGTTTTAAACTATTAACGATGAAAAATATTGACGTTATTAATTTTTATTTTGGTAGTTAAATAATTTTTTTTTAACGATAGGACTAATACAGTCGCTAATTGTTTCCATTATTAGCGACAGGAAATACAGTCGTTATTAGTTTGTGTTTTGATAGCTTAATAGCTATTTTTAACGACAGAAATCATACAGTCGTTAATTGTTCATATTATTAACGACGAAAAATATTGTCGTTATTAGGTTATGATTCGGTCGTTGATAATTATTTTTAATGACGAAAATCATACAGTCACTAATACAATTAACGACAGGTTTATCATTCCTGTCGTTAAATGCTTTTATCCGCGGAGACAATTACGACGGGTGACGATAGGAAAATTCCAGTCGTTAAAACATTTTAATGACAATAAATTGACTTTCAACGATTGATTTTTCTATCGTTAAAATTCGTTTTTCTTGCTGGGAATAGTGATATAATATGTACATATATATATATATATAATGGTTGTGGTTGTTGCAATGTATAATATCACTTTCGGGGCAATATTAAGACAACAATATGCATACGAAGTAGGAAATGATCAGGCTTTAAGAGGGCCATGTAACAAGTACAATTAATGTGTGAAGTGATCTTTATTTCCTTTGAAATTCCCTCTGCCTAACTAATAATTCAACTAATTAATAATCAAGTGAAAGAATTGGGTGCACAATGGAACTAATCTAGGCTTAATGTCAAAGTTCATATTATACCTATATATAAGCAATAACAATACACGACAAGGATTATAAGTCTCTTATCTCATTAAATAAAGTTAATTGTCAGAAATTTAATTCTCTAATCATCTTTTTCTATGACCATATCTTTTAAACGAGCACTATATCTCATATATCATGTCTAAATATTTTTTACTAAATTTTCTTTAATCCTCCTTTGCCCCATATGCTACAAATGTCTTTCATTTTGTTTGTTCACTCAACTTACAAATGTGTTTATTAATCTTATTCTTCTATTCTAAAACTATATTAATCATGAACCTAATTATATGTTACATATTTTTAATAAAAGTGATTCTAACTTTATAACATATAAAATTTGATGAAACTAACACCAAAGAAAAACTCTAAAAGAGCATCTTGACATCCATTACTAAGTAGAGTGTGGCAGCATTACATATATATATATAATTGTATGTAGAGAAAATAGATAAGGGGAGAATGTCTGGTTACTAAATCTTCTATAACACACTAACAAAGAGACAAATTAGCAAAGAGTAATGTACATTAATGTTTCTAGTTAAGAAGGCTATGAAATTAGAGTAAGAAATATGTTTATTTGGGTGATAATTAAAAGCATGCATTGTGACCAAAAGCAACAAATATAAAAAGGACTATACTGAGCACTATAATTGTTAAAATCGAATCAAACTCACATATTAGTTTAAAAAAGCATGATGAGAAGCAACAAAAAATGAAAAAGACCATACTAAGGACTATAGTTGTTAGAATCGAACCAATCCAACATATTCGTTTTAAAAAAAAGAAAAGCAAACCATTGATGTGCATAAACTAATTAAAACTACTCAAATTGATTGGTTAGTTTTATCGATTCAGTTGATCATTTCTACTAGTTCTCAAAGAATCGGTTTAGTTTTTATTTGAAGTATTAATTAATCGTAATATTTCAAGATCTATATTCTTTAATAGATAGACAAATTAGTCCAACTGGAAAAAAAAAAAAAAAACTTTTAAAAATCCCTAATCTTGGTTAGCTCCTTTTTAATTTAATGAGTCATTTGCGGTTTCATAGTCTGCATTAGTTCATATTTACACATGCATGACTTAGTCTTTGAGGTAAACATATGACTACTGGGACTAGGAAAAATCTGAGATGAAGAAGCTTAAAGGCAAGTCCGGCCGGAGGGAAGGGAACCTTGCCAGGGAAAATAGGGTCTCGCGTGCCAGCAAGGCCATTTTGCTTGTTACAATATCCCATCGTGTGTCGTTCGCAAGGATTCTACCAGTTACTCGATGGGAATTGTGTACTGCACGACAACTCATGCGACTGGTCCGCCAAGGGGAAGCATGTGCGTCGCTTTTAGTTTGAATTCTGATTGAGAAACAATTAATCATAATTTGACGCACAATAACTCCGTGCCATTAGGTTTGTGATTATGAATTCTAATTTATGTTTTTGATATTTTAACATTTTTTAAATATTAATAAATATGTTCATATAATTTGAACAATGAAATTATTATATACGGGATCTAAGCTATGAACCAACCATTTGACCATGCCCATAAAAAAGAAATAAATAAACTATTCGACCATAATCTGCCAATTATAAAGTAGTGAACCAATTCCCCGACTAGTTTCACGACCGGTTTGATTTTAGTAAGGATACCCCCCAACATATTCTATTATTAACGATAAAATTAAATAGTTAATTAAAGTGAAGAACGGCATCAATCATCAAACCTCTGCATAATTAAATCTAAGTTGATCACTGAATCAATCATAAAACTAGTGATTAATTAAATCTAGTTGATCACAACAATGCTAGTTTATCATCACGGGAGCACCATTTTAGAAGATTAATCAGCGAGGATGATTATTTAAGGATTGATTCTATTAGAATTGATGACCTATGAACTTAAAAATTTTTGGAGGGTTTTGCTAATGAGTTTCTCGTAACACTTAATAAATTGTATTTAATACGTGTCATTTTTAGTATTAAACATTTTTATTAAAACAACCCATTAAGAAACCTAAATTCAATCCAATTCTACTTGTGTGACCCTCTCAATTCTACTTAAACTATTTATTTGTCTCATCATTATTGTAATTTTTATTTGGATAGTGCTAGATCGACGAACAACTCGGGTGAAGTTAAATATTGCGATAAATTCAACCCAAAAGTTTTCCAAATATTTTGAATACTCGTGCAAGCCTTCTCTCTCTCTCTTTCTCATTCTCACCTGCAATCGTTCGGGCCTCCATCGAGCAATGTGTGACTCACCGACAGTCGATCTCGCGCTCTTGCTCTCGTCATCTATTTAGTCCTTCATCTCACTGTCAATTTGTCTGTCGAGAGCTTGTCGTTAATCTCACTCTCTAGGTGGCCGATTGCTAGGTCTCTCTGGTGAGGTACCTCTCTCGCTCTTGATCTCGTCGTCGGACGGTATCTCCAATGAGGCTGCCTTTCTGTTTCAATTTTTTGATTTCTATTGGGATTGACTTTGGTTTGCTGCAAAATAGGCTAAAATTGATCGATGTTGTGTAATTTTTGGGTTTTTGTCTTTATTATCTGTATTGCTTATCTAAATTTTAGGGGTTCATTCTCTTGATGTTCTTTGTGGTCTATGTGTTTATGTTAATTTACATGGTTCATGGTCTATCTTTGTCTGCATTTGTTTTAAACTTGTAAAATATATAGAAGTCCAATGCAAGTGAATTATTGGAGAAATGATTAGAACAAAATAGAACAAAATGCACAACCATAAGAAGAACACAATAATTTATAGTGGTTCGGCTTAATCCAATCCTAGTTCACTACCTTGGCTCCTCACCAAGGATTTTGAATCAATCCACGAAAACAAAATGACCTCTTATCGTCAAGATAGACCCTCTAGCAATGAATGTTAAGCAATACAATCCTTCTACACAAAGTTTAGGTTCTCTAGCACAAATGCTAGGTAATACAATGAAATGAAGATGAAAATTTCTAAGGGCTTGTACCCTTAGTTACAATCTCTCTCAATAAGTAAGTAAGACTTGAAATAAAAGTAAAACAAGAACACACTCAAAGCCTTAATAGTGAGATTGAGAGAATTCAGCACAATAAATGATTTTGGCACTAAGTAGATCAGCAATCAGTTCATCTAAACCCCTTAAATGATCCACTTACTTGGTATTTATAGTTGAGGATGAGAAATGCCAAGAATCGGACTGTTGGTTGTAGTTGGGCGCATTAAATGCGCTAAAAAACTAGCCGTCATGAACCCTGCAAAAAATAAGTTGTCGACAATTTATATGATACTGTCGACAGTTTCAATCGAAGGATCAACAAAACAAAGGCATACTATTGACAATTTAGATACAGAGATTGTCGACAGTCGGACTAGAGAGCTTGATTTAAACATGTCGACAATTTTCAACCATACTATCGGCAATTCTTCTCTTTTAGCAATTGAAACTGTCGACAGTTCTTTGAAAGATGTCGACAATTTGGGGTTTGAAAATTCAAGAAGTTTTCTATTTAAGTGATTTCAAACACATATTTCTTTGAAATTTTAAGACTTCAAGACTTGATTGACTTATCAATCTTTGTTTTGATTGAAAATATAAGGCCGTTTGTCATGAGAGAATTTAGTTTAATGATCTATATTAATTGAATCACGAATATACTTTGAAAAGCAAGGTGATGTTTGAAAATTGATTTGAAATTGATTTAAAATACAAGTGACATTGATGTTAAGGTTTGTCATTATCAAAACACCAAAACCATTATTAGAATATTATGTGTTCATGGGAGTAACTTCGTGTTTAATGTCATAATGTCGTTAAACATCGATATTATATATATTATATAAACTACTTGTTTAATGTTGTTGAACTTGCTGTTTCTGTTCTTGCTTGCAACTTTGAGTTAAATATACATATTTTTTAAACAAAAATATAGACTAAACATATTCTATCTAAATATAAATATATTCAATATGTTTTTTAAATACAACTATAAATTAAAAATATATTATACAAAATTATCTAAATCAAATTAAACACATTTCAAAATTTTAAAAAATTTTAGATGTTGAAACTTTTAAGAACATAGTTTGCCTTATTATTTTTAAAAAATTATTTTATAGTTCTGTTTCACTTTTTAAGTTATAAAATGAAAAAAAAAACTATAAACTATAATATTATAATATTTATGTTTAATAAAAAGATATATTCATATATCCATCATAATATAATTATATTTCTTCTCTTTATCATTCATACAAAACATAAAATTTTATGTATTTTATAATTATCTTATGTATAAATAATTATATATATTTTTATATTATTATTTATTTGTATTACCTAAATTAAAAGATAAAAAAGTATGTAAAGTTATATTTAATATTTGGGTTTATATATATGTTTTGATAGCGATAGCAACGACTAGAACAGTAGAGGCGACCAGCGATTAAGGCATTAGTAGTCACTGCAACGGCGATGAATGACAAGAAACAACGAATGGGGATAGGAGAGGAAGCCACGGGAGAAAGAGAAGACCTAGAGAGATAGAGAATGAGAGATGTCGGTGGTGGCTAGAATGGTGAAGACGAATGATGATGGAGGCTGCAACAGAGGCGAATGGCGACAAGAACCGTTGATGGTGGAGGCTTCAATTGTGGCAAACATGATGGAGGTGGCGACAGATACGATTGCATCAGAGACAAATGGTGACCAGAAGAAGCATTGCAGACGAGAGAAAGATGGGGGAAGGAAAAAGATAGAGAGAGAAAATGAAGGAAAAAGATAGAGAGAGAAAATGAGAAAGAAGTTGGTCGGCCAAAGGTGGAGGATAAAACATGGTGGGGAGAGAGAGAAGGTGAGGAAGAATAAGCTTTTAGGAATTTATAATTTAAATTGAGAATACATCTTTAATTTTCTTCGTCAATCAAATTGTTCGTGTAACATTGTCCTTGTATCTTTATCCACCCTCATCCATTTTATTTTAATTGGACCATCCTCCACCATCCTTCTTGTGGGCCAGTGGAAATTCTAATTCTAATCAAAAAGGTGCTTGAAACCCTATTCAAATTATTAAGACTGACACTCGGGTGCCAGCAAAAAAGAAACCTAGTGGTACCCAGGCAACTTGGGCTCCAGCACCTATCATGGAGTGCTTTTACCAGCCCTAGCCACTACCTTATATATTTCCTAGTTAATTAGAATCCATCCTCGCACAGCTGTGCAATCATCTTTCTCTCCCACGCGTCAGTCTGCCCAGCTATGGCAAAGTCAGAGGACATCCAGAACCAGAACCCCACCGTAGAAGAAAGGTTATTTGGAAGCCTTCCCAAAGAAAAGAATTGTAACGGATTCGATCTTCTGTTCTATCAAGGTTTCTGGTGTCTTGAGAGAATCCTTGAGAGCGTTGTTTCCTGTCAACAGCATTTCCAGGCACATGAAACTGATACGATCTTAGCTTCCTTCCCAAAATGCGGCACCACCTGGTTGAAAGCCCTCATCTTTGCCGTAGCCAACAGAAGCAAGCATCCGCTCATAGAGAGCCCGCTGCTCTCAGCTAACCCCCACGCTCTTGTTCCTTCCCTTGAGTTCCACATCTACAGAAAGCCTCCTCTCGTTAATCTCCAAGACATTCCCAGCCCAAGAATTCTTTCCACTCACTTGCCTTACTCTGCACTGCCTGCCTCCATCAAAACTAATTCCAAATGCAAGCTTGTCTATATATGCAGAAATCCCTTGGACCAGTTCATCTCCAACTGGCACTTTGCATCCAGTCTACAGTCCAAGAATCACTACTCCATCTCACTGGATGAGTGGTCCAAAAAGTACTGTATTTCTGGGATTACCCCTTTTGGCCCTTTCTGGGATCATATGTTGGGATATTGGAAGGCCAGCCAAGAGAACCCCGGCCAAGTTCTGTTCTTGAAGTACGAAGACCTGAAGGAAGATGATGTGTTTTACGTTAAGAAGCTGGCCGAGTTCTTGGGGGTTCCATTTTCAACGGAGGAAGAAAGGGACGGGATGCCTGAACAGATATCCAGGCTGTGTAGCTTTGAGAATTTGAAAGATTTGGAAGTGAACAAGAGTGGCAAAATTGATGATCAAAGCCTCTTCGATAACAAACAATATTTCAGGAAAGCAAAGGTTGGAGATTGGTCCAATTATCTTTCTCCGTCCATGGCCGAGACCCTGAAGAAGCTCATGCACGACAAGTTTGAGGGTTTTGGTTTAACCTTCAAAACGTCCTAATAATATTTAATTCCTTGTATTTACAATCAAATAAGATGGCTTCTGTTTGTGGGCATAGAGAAAAATTGAGCAAGTAAAAGAATAAAATAAAGAATTCTGTATTTCTGTAACAGAAAACTACATCAATCACCGTGAGCACTTGCTACACATTGATACTAATTTATAGACTAGCAAACTAAACAACTATAACTTATCAAATAACAACTACCAGCAGAAGATAGCTAACAGCAGAAGCTATCTCATTTGATTAACAGCTTTGAATAAGTCAATAAAACCTATCTTATTTAATTGCTGTAAGTTGATTTTGAATTGAGCAATATCTGCTCATCTTGTTGGATTGCTTCAATCTGATTTTGAATTTGATTCAACCAATTGTGTTGTTGATCCATGTGGTATCTTCTTATCTTGTTGAACTATCTTTTGGTTTGAATTTGCTGACTCCAAATCTTCTTGACCACTCAAACTCTCTCCACTGATTTTGAAATTAATTTGAGAACTCACAACCTTATCACTCCAAGATTTTTGGGATTCCTTATTTCTCCTTTGGTTCTCATACTTGCTACTGACCTGTGATGTATCGTTAATAGGCATTAGTGAAATGCTTAGTTGAATTTCATACACATATATATATATATATGGTCATTACCGAAGTTTCTACATGTTCTTTGAGTGTGCTTTGCTCAAGAATTTGGCAGTCTCTTCCTGTAAGATTTTTCCCAATTCTCATGTCTGGAATGGTGTTATTTAAATTATGGAATTGAAGAATGCAATTACATTTAAAATTAAAGTTTTAATTATGGAATAGATTTCATCCATCAAATTTAGTCTGATTATATGATTCCTTACACGACTAGAGATAAGAAAAGAAGAGTAATGCTATTCAGTTATTCTTAATCTATGTTGCACAGAAACAGGAAACGTTTCCGATACGAAACGAAAACGAGGAAACGGTATTTTCGAAAAATTTAGAAAACGAAAAAGCGGGATAAACTTTAATTTTAAAAAATATAGGGGTGTATGTGAAATTAATTTATAATTTATATACTATAAATAATATTAAGTTTAATTTTGCAAACCCTAAATTACATAGTGTTCACTCTTTGCCTTGAGAGAGACCCACGCCGCCAACCTGTCTCGCCGCTCGCTATCAATGGCCGACTGCCGCTACTTCCTCCGTCTCTGCCACCGTAGCCACTTTTCTCGCCGTCGATATGTCTCTTGCCCTCGCCCTCGATCTCGCTTATCTCACAATCAACGCGTCTCTGCAATCATTGTTGCCTCTCTCGCCATCGACAAGTCTGTTGCCTTTCACCCTCGCCTTCAATCTCGCATTTCTCACAGTCCATGCGTCTCTGCCACCATCGCTCGTTTCTCTCGCCATCGACAAGTCTCTTACCCTCACCCTCGCCTTCGATCTCACCTTTCTCATAGTCAATGTGTCTTCGCCACCGTCGCTCGCTTCTCACCCTCGTCGTTGACCGCTACTGTACACTCCATCTCTCACTTTACCGCCGACTGTCGTCGCACACTCCATATCTCACCTCACCATCGCCTTACCTATCGGTGACCATTGTCTTCCTCGTTGCAGGCGACCGTGGTCACTGGAAACACCTTTCCATTGGGAAAAACACATTTCTCATATTTTTCTGTAAATTATGGAACTGCCCCGAAATGTTTTGCAATTTATAGAAATGGCCCGAAAATTGTTTCAAGCCATCTTCGCATTTTCAAAAAAGGGAAATGATTCGGAAATGCAAAAACAGCACCTTTGAGCCATTTCCATGCTTCATAGTTCTCAATGTCAACCACAAGTAAATTATCAATCTACCCATAGTGTGCAATTACAAAACTGACCTCAGCTAGACTTCCTCTCTCTCTCTCTCTTTCTCATACTAGAGACCCGCACGAGCCTTCCTCTCAATCTCTCACTCTCTTCTCCCTCTCTCTATTTCTCTCTCATGCGACCTTTCCTCTCTTTCTCTCTCTATTGTTCTGGTCGTGCGACCCTTCCTCTCGTTTTGACCATCAAGCTTGTCGTATCCCGCTCATGCGACTGAGCCTCTAGAGTTTGGTTGTCTCTCTCTCGATCTTTCGCCCATGTGACTTTATCTCTGGCATCCCTTGGGCTCGTTCTGACCCTCTATCTCTCCATTTCTTCCATGCGTTGCATGTCTCCATTAGCTCCGATCTACAAGGAGGTAAATCTTTTAAACCTATCCATAATGATTTTCAGCACACATCCATCATATATACATATATACGCGTTATTTGGGTTTGACCAAAACTTTAAACTTAGATTTACGGATATTCGGCCGTTGGATCTTGCTGATTTTTGGGTATGTTGGTTAATGGATCTTTGGGTGTTGAGTTGTTGCCTTTGATTGCCGAAAACCATCGGCCACAGTGGTCAGTGGAGGCTGGTAGTGCATTTTTTACTTGTGGCCAAAAATTAAAAATTAGATCTGCAAAAATCCAATCATTAAATCTAGCCTACTTTTGTGTATATTAACTCCCTTGGCTTGGTGTTTCCAATAGTAGGTTCTGATCGTGAGAATCTCCGACCGAAAGTGGTCACCGACGACCACTGATGGCGATAGGCTGTTTTTGCGTGTAAATATATATTTGTATATTTTTCCTTTTTTGTACTTTAGTTTTTATTGTTTGCTTATGTTGTTTTTTTTATGGTAATTAATGATGAAGATGATTTTGTTGTTGAAATGAAAATTAAATAATGTGATTTGTTTTGAGTTGTAAAAAATCATAATTTATTTTTATATTATGTTGTGTGTGCATGCAGATATTGAGAAGGAAGTTTGGGTCTCAATAGCGAATGAGAGAGAGAACCGGGCTTATGTGTCAAGGCTAGCAAATGAAATTCATTCACTGGCGATGTTGAGGGAGACAGATTACAAGATGGTGTTAAAAGAGAGCAATGATTTGTTGTATATTTTTTTTTGTTGATTTTTATGTTATGTTTTAATTTTTTTAAAATAAAATTTTAATGTATCATTTGATAATTTTAGATTTTTCAGTTTTATTTATTTATTTTAATATATTAAAAATAAATTAAATATGATTTTATTTGAATATTGTGAAGGTTAAAATGAAAAGATTTGTTAAAATTTGAATGTCAAAAAATTGAATTGATTTGTATTTGTTTTGTGGACATTTGAAGTTAAATTATTAGGTTTATTATTTGTGGACATTTGTATTGTTAAATTAATTAAAATCAGACAAGTTTCATCTCCTAAAGCAATTAGCCTTGTAGCATTAATAAGTGACAGAAAAATAAACAACTAAAGAAAAATGATAGTTGGGTATGATTTAACGTGATAGTCTCACTACATTGTTTAAAAACACCAGAAATAATCTCCCATCACTTAGAAGGTAACTTGATATGTAACTTTGCACTATCAGTTTACAGTTTAGAAATAATATCCGTTGAATTTTCATTATTGATATCTTCCTCTCAGAATTTGTCCACACCTTCCTCTTCAATTGGTATAATTTTATTGAGTAGCGTTAGTGGTGCAGCATGCTTTGATTTTGAGGGAACATTTCCAAACATTATATATAGAACACCAAATAAATTTGCTTGATCGTCATATATATGCCCATTAACTTGGAAACTGGATCACTTTTGGTAAAGTTTGTTTGGAAGTTCATGCAAAAATTGCCCATTAACTGGAAACTAGATCACTTTTGGTAAAGTTTGTATGAAAGTTCATGCAAAAATTACTCTTCATTTACCTGTTGATTTACCTTTTTAGATACCATTTTGTAAAAAAATATAGCTCTATTGTAACTTATTAA
The DNA here is from genome assembly GCF_014633365.1 of Diospyros lotus. NCBI lineage: Eukaryota > Viridiplantae > Streptophyta > Magnoliopsida > Ericales > Ebenaceae > Diospyros > Diospyros lotus. Next base: position 1,013,723 of record NC_068341.1, read on the forward strand.
TGCTACATTTTGTAAAACTACTCTTCATTTACCTGTTAATTTAAATAGTTGAAATAAAAATTAAAGAATATAATTTATTTTAAATTGTAAAACATATATTTTTTTTATTGTATTGTATATGTATCTAAATATAGTTAAAAATTAAAATTAAAACTTTTTATTTTAAAATCTTCAATTTATTATCTAAAAAGATTGACATAGTTTAAATTTAGTTAATATTTTTTAATTTTATTTAATATAAATTTAAAAAATATATGTACACATTAATAAATATCTAAATTCAAATAAAATTAACAAAAACTATTTGCCATTCAATTCTTAGATAAACTTAATAATTTCACTTCAAATATTCACAAAACAAATATAGACCAATTCAATTTATTAACACTCAAATTTCAATCAATTATTTCATTTTAACTTTCACAATATTCAAAAAATCACAAATTCAATATTCAACTACATCTGCAATACATACTCATAATTAAATATCACATTAAATATCGACATTCACAACATGAACTAAAATAATTATAAAATAATATTTAAACACTAATTTGTGAAACTCTTATAGGCCTAATTCTCCCTCTCCTTTGCGACACCCCAAACTCATAATTCTCCTTGGCAAATGAGATCCAAACTCCTTCTCATCTGAATGCACACAAAACACAATAAAAAAACAAATATCAACTTAAAATCATTAATAAACTATTTAAATTCCAGGACGCATAGGAGAGAGAGGGAAATGGCCGAAACAAGCCAAAGAGGAGAGAGAGAGAAGATTGGAACGAGAGAAATGGTCGTGTAACACGCCGCTCTCCCAGGGCATTAGGTAACGTAAGATTCTGGGGATATATTTTTTTCCAACAGAAACTCAACACAAAAACTGTTCCCCGAAGATCCCGTTACACCTTCTCATAAAATCAACTTAGAATCATTAATAAACTAAGATATGTAAATCACCTTAAATGCGAAAGCTAGATCGAAACCTCAATAGAACATAACCGAAATCACTTTATTCATATCAAAAAGCCGAACCAATGTTTTACATGATGTCATCAAATTAAACAATACAATTGAAAACGACATACTATAAACTATCCACTATTTGCCGTCATTTCTTGGCAATCATTTTTCCTTTCGCACCACTACCTTCATTTAGAACGTTTGAATATTCCAGGGACATAATCCATATTAGATGATGAATCATCTAAAGTGAGAGTTTAAAAACACGTTTTCATGAATGAATGCAAGACATGAAATAAACCCACACAACCTGGCAAGCCCTAACCCAAGAGAATCCCACACAACGCTTAACCCTACAACGGGAAAAGAGCAATCTCTCTAAAGGCCACGCCACCACACCGACACACTGACACAACACGGTCCTAGCTTAAGAGGGGCAAGGTCAACGCATCTCCCCAACATCTCGGGAACAATTGTTACCACTCCTGGCCTAAGAGAGTCACATCAACTGGGAACCCGACTCACCATATTTACGTCAGGGATTACGTTCCCACTCAAAAGCGTCAAGGAACCACTATCCAGTCCTAACTCAAATCCCATATGGACCACCTAGTCGTCCTAGTGCAACTTCTCTGACCATATAGTCTAGCACGGAAACCTAGGCGGCTATCCCGGCATGCACACCAGCACAAAATACCCTTATATATTGTTCTGACAACACTCTTGGAGAATTATGGCTACATTGTTCAGACAACATTTTAGGCTGACATTCCATATGAACAACACAAAACGCATGACAATGCCACAAATCACAACTCAATGCATCATATAAACAACATTTTATAAAATACAATGCACAAATACAAAACATTTAAGGACGAACCTCCCTCATGAAACCAACCATCATCGGTTACCTTTCGCATGTAACAAAACCATTTTGCATGAAATCACAACATATTTAGATAGAACAAATACCAAGTTTTTAGGATAGAAACACCCACGATAAATCAAGTTTTGGGTAAACTACTTATAAGTTAAAACCAAGTTTCTAAGTAGAACACTCATCTCAAACGTATTCGGAATGCCTCGATCCTCGTGCATAGCCTGCCACACCTTAAACACCCATACTTATACTCAACCTCAAGCCACGATACTCCCTAGACATCATATTTATTTAAAGGAGCATCAAAATCTATTTTTCCTTAATTTTTCATAATTTTCTCTATTTTTCTCCTTCTTTTCACCTCGATAATTCCAAAATAATTATCTGCTCAAACTTTTTCCCAAATTTTTCAACAAAATAATTCCTGAAATAATTCAAGAAAAATATACAAAGAAAATTCTAGATTTACCTCTGGCCCAAGCGCCCAGCGCTTGTCTGCACGTGGAAGGTGGCGCGTGTAGTCACGCGTCGATCGTCTTCCTCAAATTCGGCCATCGGGGACTGCTCCGATGGCTAAACCAAGCATACCCCTTTGAAGCCCTCACTTAGTTGATCAAGTTGGTACCACTTGCTGCTCGAAACCTCACCGAAAAATCCCCAAACAGGCAGTTGCAAGCCAGCTTTGGCGATCCGCTTAATGTTTTCCGGTGATGCTTGAACAGCCTCCAAACATACCCCAAATGCTTCCAAATTCTCCAGAAACGATGCCCACACACCAAGGAGCAAAAGCCCATTAACAAATCCCTCAAAAACACTCCAAAGCTCGGCCAATTTGTTGTAAAAAATTTGAAACCCTCGACCCCTTTTTATAGTAAAATCCAGCCACCATTTGGCCAAGGCTTGGCCTACAAGAAACCCCACGTTTTATACGACCTCCCCCGAGCCCTACTGCAGCTTTCTCATCGTCGAAAACGGTTCCACGTGCGGTGGTAGTGCGGCGGCCGTTTTTGGCTGTGTTCACACCTGACTTTTCATTTATTACACTTTAGTCCCCTTGTTTCTTCAAATGCCATTTTAGCCCCTTTCCATAGAACCCCTGATCTTTCCAATACTACCATTAAGGCCCACAAGTTTTGTACTCTTCATTTCACCCTCGAAATTTCTGAAAAACTATCATTTTGACCTCCCTCAGCAAAATTAATAAATTATACTTTGGCCCAGTTGATCGTTTTGACCCTAATTCCCTTCTTTTCAACCCGAAATCGCTCAAGGGTTGTTCTTTGTACAAAATCTAAGTCCTCAAAACACTCTGTTGTCATTTTAGAGGTTTCTTATGTCAATTCGAATTTTCAGCCATCCTTAGCTGTACTAAAAATTGTTCCCGATTCAATTTTTTTAGACACCTAAAATCATGTCTCGAATAACTCGTCGGTAATATTACATTTTCCTTAACTATCTAAGATCCGGGGTACTCCCTTTGGTGGCTTAAAATTGTGTTAATATACCCTATGATCTCAGTTTTTTGATAATTCCACTTATACTCTTCATAAAATATCCTTAAGAATTTCTCGGGTATTACATTCTCCCCTCTTAATAAATTTCGTACTCAAAATTTTTCCCATGATAAATTAAATCACTGCTATTGATAACGACCCCCAATAGAAATGTCCCAAGTATATCATTCTTAATCCTTGGCGATTATTTTAACTCACATCTCTACATGGTTCATGCTTACCAAACATGTTTCATTTTTTACAGAATATCCCGTTGTAACTCTTTAAAGACAGTTACACATATCCTAAAATAATTGATAACACTTGATATCATTTCTAATTGTGTCATCGGGACACTTTTCATCTAACTCCTAATTCTCCCAACTCACCCCTAAGCTAATGCATATGCAATGATTACCAAAAGTTGACAACATTTAATTGAGTTTAACGCGGCATACCTTTTCCTATTGTTGGGTAGATTTCTTTGTCATCTTTTGAAAGATAGAAAACTCGTCCAGGGTGAGGTTTTTGTGCCTCATTCGCTTTTCCCAATTGCTCTACCTTCTGTCTTTTTGGACATTCGCTCGCGTGATGACCAGGTTGTTGGCACGTGAAACATGTGATCCTTATTCGACTCCCGGTCAGAGGTGCCTCTTTATTCTTAGCTCAGTCATTTTCCTTGTGTCTATTTTCCCCACACGTAAAACAACGGACATGTCTTAGGTAACATTGTCTCCCTAAGTATACCTTGTCACATCGGGGACATGGCTCAATGTTACTATAAGAAAATTTAAATTTAGTGACGGATTTTGTGATGGGAACATACCCGCCACAAATTAGTGACGAATTTAGTGACAGACACCCGCCACTAAAAAATTTAAGGTTAGTTTTATATAAAATTTAAGATTTAGTGATGGAGCTGTTAGCCCAGTCACTAAGTTTGCTGTTTAGTGACGGGGTTAGCCCCGTCACAAATTTCTTGATGGGGTTGACATCCTCGTCACTAAATTCACTGTTTACCGACAGGGCTGACAGTCTCATCACTAAACTCACTTTTTAAAGCCCCCGTCACAAATTTAGTGATGGGGCTGTTAACCCTATCACTAAATTTGTGATGGGGTTGACAGCCCCGTCACTAAACAATGACTTTAAAATTCTGCCCTCCCTCTCTTCTCCCCGCGTTGTTTTCTTCTCCCCTTTCTCCCTTTGCAATTTCTCTCTTCTCCCCCATCTCCCTCCGCGTTGTTTTCTTTTTCCCCGTCTCCCTTTACAATTTCTCTCTTCTCTCCCATCTCCCTCTGCGATTTCTCTCTTTTCCCCCATCTCTCTCCGCGCTATTTTCTTCATTCGCTGCTGCCTCTCGCTGGTGCCGCCTCTGTGCCATTACTATCGTTTTTTCAATCTTTTGGAGGTAATTTAATTTAAGATTAGTTTTATTATTCAGTTAATAGTTATTTTATGTTAGTTTAATTTTAATTATTCTGTGTTGTTTAGTTATTTTGTGTTATTCTGTATTGTTAGTTTAGTTTAGTTTAATTGTTTAAAGTTAGTTATTTTTTGTTAGTTTAATTTTAGTTATTTTGTGTTGTTAGTTTAGCTTAGTTTAATTGTTTAAAGTTAGTTATTTTTTGTTAGTTTAATTTTAGTTATTTTGTGTTATTCTGTGTTGTTAGTTTAGTTTAGTTTAATTGCTTAAAGTTAGTTATTTTGTGTTAGTTTAATTTTAGTTATTTTGTGTAGTTTAATTTTAGTTTAATTATTTATATTATTTGTTACATTTAGAAATTAAAATATAAAATTTATTGATTGTTATTTAGTAGTCATAGTACAAATGTATCATATTTATTTACTAGGAATAACCCGTGCCTTTAGGCACGATGCAATTAAAAAAAATTAAACATTAAATTTGAACGCGAAATAATCAAACACTGAACTTAGATACATATAAACTCGTGTTGCCCTGTATACATTAAATTAAAAATCGTTTGATCATTTTTAATGTCATGACTTTAGTGAAATAAAAAAGATTAAAAAGTGGATACTCAGCTTGAATTCTGTACTACTGACATCAAATTATAACTACATAAGAAAAATAAGTATTATATTGTCATACACCAAAAGAGTGAGTTAAAACCTTACAAAAAGTGGGTTAAATCTTTCCAAAATATGTATGATTTACAAAAGATCTTTCAATAACATGTCTTCAAATATGTGTTCGCCCAAACTTTCTCCTCATTACTTTCCAAAAAGTCTTTGTACCAACTTGTATGTATCCCCAATGAGGAATATGCACAATAATCTAGTAATTTGTGGAAACAAAAAAAATATAGATTAGTACATTTATTGAAAATATACATATATCAAAATACTTTCAGATTGAAATTACCTTATTACATCCCCATCGAAGCAAGCTAGTCGTATTTCTCCTTTTAAGTTCCATAAATTTTTCGATCCAATCCTACAAAAATCAATATTTCAAATTATTATTAGATTAAAATTATATAAAAAGTTATATAATCAATAGAAATAAATGTACATGGTTACCTTTTGATAACATGTGATTTAATTTACAATAGTAGAACACTATAACAACACTTCAGGATAAACAATATTTGTAGTAGAATCCAAACTATCTTTAGGGAGGAGAATACTTAAACGATCAAATGATGTACATCTGGACAATGCCACATATAATTGCCCATGGCTAAAAACTGGCATGCGCAAATCAACCCCAACAAATTGAACAGATTGTCCTTGAGATTTATTAATGGTTAAGGCATATGCCAATCGAACTGGAAATTGACGTCTTGTCATTTGAAAAGGCATTTCTGAAGAAGATGGTGTCAAAGATATCCTTGGTATGAATGCCAAATTACCAAACTTTTCTCCAGTTAAAATTTGAGCTTCAATTATGCGAGTGTCGCACCTAGTAACCATCAATCTTGTACCATTACATAGTCCATCTTTCGGTGCAATGTTTCTCAACAATATTATAGGACAACCCACTTTCAACTCTAACTTAAAAATTGGAAGCCCAGGAGGATCTAATGAATTTAAATATTCATTAGGATATCTATTTGTAATGGTAGGATCAATTTCATTATCTTCAGACATTTTATCTGCTGCAAGATACGTACATAATCTCCCTGGAAAGATATTCAACGCAATAGTATTAATCTCACTGACATCATCATTACGCGCAGACAAAATTGTGCGTTCGGTTAAAAATGTTGGAGTTGATGTCTCTATCATATTCAACTGTGGGTAAACTGTAGAGAGTAATTCATTTAAATCTTGACATTTGTGTATTGTTGATGGGAGGTTAACGATTTCTTGAGGATTGGTCCCAATCTAAAAAAAATGAAATCAATAAAAAATTAATAGTGTAAACACAATTTATTAATTTAAAATTATAATCTATATAATAAGCAAAAAAGTTAAAGTAGTGTTACCTCCATGAAGAAATTTGCAAAATTAGCATTTTCATGGCCTTCACGATTCAAGCGCATATTCAAATCCAAAGTTAAGATATGTATATGTTTCCATAGAACAGAGTGTCTTAATGATGCATTCACAATTTGCTCACGAACTCCTTTGGGTATAACTGGTAAGATTTGTCGAAAGTCTCCACCAAGAACAACAGTAATACCCCCAAATGGCTTTTCACTATCACAAATATCCCTCAATGTACGATCAACCGCCTCAACACAATGTCTATGTTGCATAGGAACTTTATCCCAAATTATGAGTTTTGTTTCTCTAAATAACTCAGCTTGTAATGATTGTTTGCTAAGCCCACAATTCGAATTGTCCAAGACATCTAATGGAATGAAAAATGTTGAATGTGCAGTGCGACCTCCTACCAGTAACAATGATGCAATTCCAGATGAAGCCACAGTAACAACGATATACCCAAGGTTGCGACATTTTAATGCAATTGTATTGTACAGAAATGTTTTCCCTGTTCCAGCACCCCTATTCAGAAAGAAAATAGTTCCTTTATTTTGAAAAATTGAAGAAGTGATTGTGTTATAAGCATTCCGATGACCATTGTTGAGACAATCAATAGTAATTTGTGGATCTGTCTGTTGTGCCTCACTCTGCAATTGTTGATGTTCGAATATCAATCGATTATCAACTACTGCACTCCAATTTGCAGTAGGTTGTGGCATGGGTGGAAAGTCAATTAAACTTTTGCCTGATTCATGAAGCATTTGATTCAAAAGATAGAGACCATAATCTTTAATTTGAGCCTCAGTTGGGTTAGAAATGACAAATAATGTACGAATCTTATGTGCAAGGTCATCACACATATGTGTTGAGAATTGATTCCATAATGCACATGGATTTAGTGGAGAGCACTGGGTGAGAATAATACTAAACAATCTCCTCAATTGATATCCAGTTTTCATAACTGCAGCCTCTTTCAAGCATTTTATCCATTCTTCATCATCTTCTAAAAGCCCCATTGCAACACATGCTAATTTAAATGTATCATGCACAACATTATCGACCGTGCGTAAAGACTGAAACGACTTTGGTCCTTTGACAACGGTTAATAACAAACGCAGATAAAATCTTTCACCACAATTAGGGCTAGCAAAGTACATTCTACCAATTGCATATCCCCTTTCTCTTGATTTCCATCTCTTTTCCGACTTGAGCCAAACATAATGTTGTGGAAATTCTTGATAAGTGAATGGACATTCCTCTTCACTGCTAGCACAATATGCAAAAAAGCCAGTAAGAGTTGACATTTGTTGACCAGCTCTGGATTGAATCGTTTCTAATGACTCTTCTGGGTTAAAAACAACGCGATGCATTCCAGGTAAATGAAGTGTCAATCGTACAACTGTTGGCATTTCTGCATGCAAAGGATGACCAAATATTCGCCAAGCAGCTTCTGGAGGTCCAATATACCTTGCATCAAGATATTGTTGAATCTCATTTATCATTCCTAACACCATTGTTGTACGATCATAACCCTTATAAATGTACTTATGTATATACTTGACACATCTCATCCCGGCACAAACTTCCACATTTATATGACAGTTGAAAAGTTTAGAAAGATATGCATTGTATGGTACGACATCCCTGTTATCAACTTTTTGCCCCCTCACAGTATGTACTTGACCATTATTGCGACGACGATAGATAGGGTATCCATCTTGATCCATAGCTGTTGTTTCTGTGAAAACTCGAGGGTATCTCTTAGTGCATCTACCATTTTCCATACATGGTGCTTGCGGATTTCGAGCACCACACGGTCCATGTATCATACAACATTTGATAGTTTCAAAAAGCATAGGATCATCTTTTGGGTCTGGAAATTCTGCACAGACTAATTTGTCTACTTGAGCACATGTCCGAATTTTGTTTGGACCTTTAAGAAATAAAAGTGCATGCATATGAGGAAGGCCTCATTTTTTAAATTCAATTGTAAAAACATGTGCAACTTTATACCCAAACACTTTGTTTGTTTCTATCACCTTCATCAAATATTTTCTCTTCAACTCAAAAACACGGGCAATTAAATCAGGACGATCAATCGGTTTTTGAAGTGGTAGTAACGCTGAAGTAATTTCTGGCCAGTTGGGATTTCCAGTCATGGTAAGAAAAATATCTGGGTGTTGGTTGTATCGTGTGATAGCCATTGAATCTTGAAAGATTTCAAACATATGTCTAGGACCACCAGTAAATGAAGATGGCAAAACAAACCTTTGTCCAATTTGACCAGGTCGCACATAATCTGGATCCATATCTGACAACTCTTGGTAAAGCTCAACCCGAAGTTTTTCTTGATTAAGCTTGTAGTATGTCAATCGATTTTGCTCAGTTGCAGCCCAAGCATCTACCAAAAACTCTTGAAATAGTTTTCCACCTCTCAAAATTGTTGAATACTCTGTGGGTCGTTCAAACAAATGATAACTATAAAAATCCATTTGAGTAAGTCGATCAGTTGAAGGTCGATCATACTGAACATTCCACAATTTCAACTTAGGTTCCCATCCAAGCTCACCATATGGAAATAATAGAACGTAATGTAATGGCAAGTATGCTGGGTGACATTCATTAATTTGCATCAACTCATTATTTCCTCGAAAATGTAAGATAATATCTCTCATTCCACTTGCCTTTGTTCCATCACCTGGTATTACAATCGCAATCTCATCTACGGTTGGTAGGTTATATCGACGTCGATCAGTTCTTGAATTATAATGAAGATGAGCAGGTAGATTGTATCCTGCCGAGTCCAATTGATGTAAAATGGCATGAGCTTGGCGAAATTTATCTACAAATGCATTGACTTGCAACAAACTATCCTGAATAGTTTTGAGAACATCCCTTCTCAAGTTAGGATTTCTACGATTACGAATTTCTAAAGCTGAATTAGGGTCATAGATATACAGTTGAGAATAACTCGCATCCTGCCCTAGTTGTGGTTGTAGCGATCCTGTTCGATGTCGCAATTCCCCATGAATTGTGAATGATGTAGGGCCCCTTCCACTAAGTACTCTAGGATCCAATGTAGCACCAAGACTCGTAAAAGCATTAGTCGCATTGTACACTCGAGTATAACTTCGAAAGGATTTTGATTGCTCATTATTCCCATCATACAACACCTGAAGTGGTGGAGGAGGTGTAATAAGTAAAGGAAGCCTAATCTTTCCTTCCAAACAGCAAGTTCCAAATAAGGGACGCTTCACAGATGATTTTGTCAATTTTTCATCCATCCAATGTAAGGCTGAACAATAAGGACATAATACATCCATTTTGCCAAGATAATGGCGACAAGAATCTTTGTGTGCCCGAGCATCAATTGATGTACTTATAGGCATATCTTCTAATTCATCATCAGAACATAGATCTTCTTGAAGAAATCGATTTATAGAAGTAGACCTACGAATATTTGTGTATAAATAAAAATTTGTAAAACAAAACGGTATAAGTAAAAATATGTATTTCAAGATTATACACAGTAGTTTACCAGTTCCTTTGTGGAGCCAAAGATGTGCTTGGTATAAAAAACGAACCTGTAGACTGATGGGTAACCATTGTTCATTTTTGTACCGAATAAGAATCTTCAGTTATTGTTTCCAACTCCAAGCAAGTGCGATCGCGACGAATTGGTGTTAAAGAAGGTTGTCCTAATTGAACACATTTTTCTATTCCCTCTTGTTCTCGTTGCAAGCGTTGAATTTCAAAATATGACTTATGATTTTTTTCACGCTCTCGCCTTGCACGTTGGGCCAATGCAGCTTTTGATATAACATTATCATTTTGTTCCTAAAATGAAAATATTTTATCATTGGTGCAAAATGAAACTATCTTCTTTGTTTCTTTCTTTCTTCATGCATTTTTTTTTTTTTTTTGCTATTATTTTTTCATATAAGTAACAACCTATGGATGGTACATTATATTTATATTATAATGCACATGTATCCATGCAAAATAAAAATAAATAAATTTGAAAAACACATACAAATAATAGCAAGTTACAGGAAAATATATTACAATCATTCTATAAAAATAACACAAAACAACAAATTAATTATATGCACTGATATCACCTGACATACATTTGTCATTCTCTTGTCAAAAAGAGCCATTTGTATTTACCACGCGAACACAATGTTTGTACTTACCGTATGAACATATATAACATTAAGGCAGTGCTCATCACGAATGACCACACCAATATTTTGTGTTAAAGAAGATTGTCTTGGGTTAATACATTTCTTTGATATTTCTCATTCTAGTCGCAGGCGTTGGGCTAATGTAGCTTTTGATAACACATTATCACTGTATGCCTAAAATGAGAATAAAATGTGAAGATTATCCCTTCTTGCTTTCCTTTCATCATGAATTTTTTCTTCCTTTTAACCAACTTTTCTTCTTCACTCCGTTGAGTTGTTAGTCACATAAGAACCAGTACATATATTAATGAAAACTCACTATACACATTAAGCACACAAAACTACAAACTTACTACCCATCTCTTTAGCGTGTAATGTTTTCTACTTTCCTTTTCACTTTTCTTATTTTTCCTTAAGAACTTCTTATTAAAAAAATATAGTTTCTTTTTCATCATATATTCGTTTTCTTCTCTTATTTTTAATGCTTACTTTAACATGCTTCAGAAAAATAAAATTCAAATTAAATATTTGAAAAAAAAAGCATTTTAAAAATATACATAAAAAAGAGTATATGACACTAAATTCCTAAAAAACTTTATATGACAATATTCGAAAAAGAAACTTTTAAAAATTGTTGAGAAACCATACCACGGGATAAACATTTTTCTTCCCTTTGCCAGAAGAAGTAGCCTTTTCTTTTTCCTTTGCCTTTGCCTATAATAATAAAAAAAAGTAGACTATATTTATAAAAAAAAAAAATAAATGATAAGAAAATGCATGTCCAATGTTGAAGTGACTTTTAGGCTTACCTCTCGAATGCGAATAGTATTAAGGTCACGTTCATCGCGAATAACAACATTAACATTTCTTTCTTGAAGAAATCGAACCTATACATGTAAACACTTTAGAGTGATAAATAAAACTTTATACACATAAATAAAAAAAAATTAGTAAACGAAGTCGATATTACGGTTCGGTGTAAATCTCCATCCACCTGTAAAATATGAGGAAAAAAATTAGATATCATAAGTATTTTTTTAAAAAAAATAGGCCTTACATTATTAAATTTAGATGAAGAAAAAAAAAAACTTACTTGACCAAAAATAGTAATATTGTCCATAACTGTTACACTTTAACCTAAAAAACAAATCAGTTGCTACCAAATTAGATAATAAAATTAAATATTTTATTTAATATAAATAACTACCATGGATAGAATAGATGATGAGGAGAAGAAAAAAAAATATAAATCAAAATGATAAAAGGCCAACCTAATGTTTAGAATAAATGTATTTTAATAATCACATTAAAATGATAAAATTAAAACCGGAGCAGAATTTTATAGAAATAAAAATCAAAACTAAAATCAAAACCTGGTATGAATAATTATCACTTGGAAAGTCTAAGAGGAATAATTGGAAACTAAAATTAAGGAAGATGACGACCCTAATTTTTTACACCCAATTATTTTTTATAAAATTAAAAATAAAATAGCATTTATTATGTTCAGGTACATGAAATTACCATTGATGTTGGGTTAAATAGGCTTCCGAGCAAATTGAGTCTTGATAAAGGATTTATTTGGTTTTTGTCTTGAAGTTTTCACCTTTATTCCATGAAGAGATTGTTTTTAATTGTTTAATTTAAATTTACAATACTCCTATGAGTTATAGTTTTTGACTTTAAGCACGGATTATCTCAATTGAGTTATAATTTTTTTGAGAGAAACTTAAATAAGTTATAATTATATATAAGAAAAATAAACACATAATTTTATTTGAGTGGGACCTACATAATTTTTTTTTAGTTGCATCGTGCCTGAAAGCATGGGTTATTCCTAGTAAACACATATGAAAAAAATTTGCTCATAAAATTATATAATTGGATCCAACTCATTTTCGTCCCATAAAATTTTTAAAAATAAAATTGTATATATTTGAATCCAACTCAATTGTACCCAATGTTAGAAATTGTTAAAATTAAAATTTTTGAATAAATGTTTGAATAAAAGTGTACCCAATGTCATAATATTTTTTCTTTTGTTATAATTTTTGGTGCTTCCAATACTAAATTTCCTTTCTTTAGAAAGATGACAAAAATTACAATTTACAATTTTTACATAGATACATATAGACATGACACTAATTTATAATTTAAATTTAATTTATTATTAAAATTAATACACATAGACACAACACTGATTTACAATTCAAATTTAATTTATTATTAAAATTAATATAAAAAATCTCAATTAAAACTAAAGCTATATTACATGGAAATGTATATGAATGGGTGAGATGAAATATATTACCTTTGACCAAGATACTTAATTAAACAATTTTCATTCATTTTAATTGAATTAGATCAAATGGCCCATTACCAAAATTGTTAATTTCATTTTACAAATTATTACTAAATTATTATGAATTCATATTTATTATTTTACATTATGAATTCGTATTCATAATTATTTTACATGATTGTATTGGGCCACACCAAGCCCAAGCGAGTTGGGCCACCCAAGCAGTGACAGGCTCTGTGTTGGGTCTCTGTATAATTATATTAAAATATTAAAATACATACAAACTCCATTTTAGAGTACAACACACTTATTATAAAAAAAAATGCACAAAATACATATAAAATAACTACAACACACCTAAAATGACTATAAAATACACACATATACACAGGACTTGTAACACGATCGCTATGATCATGATAGATATTACATATATGAATGCTGATTTGAATGGGACATAATTCCCTATGCTTAATAATGGACTGTTGTGCTTTTGGTCCCATCTTTATTTCAAGTGAGATTGAATGACTAAAAATATACGGTCCCTATACACACACATAGAAATAAACCAAATTTATGCGCTCACTAGGATCATGAGGTAATAATCAATCATATAAACCAAATTCTCAATTATTACCCTAATTAATATGGATTAATAGTGTACCCAACAATCCAGTAGCCTTTGTTGGGTGAAGGAAAAAACGGTACCAATAGCCTAAAAACAGTACCAACAGGCTAAAATTGTAATCTTCACTTGATCTTGAGATTAAGGCAAGATCTTTCTTTTTAATAGGTAAGGCTACTTTTTTGCATTTTAGTATGATTGTTTTTAACATTTGTCATTATAGGTATGGTTGTTTTTTTTCTGCTTGAAGTATTTTCAGTTACAAAAAATAAAAATGTATAATTTTTGGATTATGTTTTAAGTTATGATTTTCTTTAACAATGAGAATACCATATAGGATAGATATTTTAAAGAATGATTCACTACAATTTGGGCTTTATTTTTTTGTTGTGGGCCAACCCGAGCTAAGAATTGTGAGTAAATTATATTATTTGTTTTTGAATTTTTATCATCATAATTAATTAAACTTTAATTTTTAGTATAATTTAGTCTCTTTTAATTCTTTATCAAATTTTGTTAATAAATTAATGTGATATAACATTACTATAAACACCACTTAAGTGGTTTTAAGATTTTCAGAAACACATCTTTCTCATAAAAATTACATTATCATATTTTGTTACAACCATTTTTTCACTCATAAACTTAGCTCCGTATTTATTTTTATTTAGTGTTTTTTTACGTTAATAGAGGGGTGAATCACATTTCAATTAAATTAAAATAATTGAATTACATCAACCAAAATTACTTGTTTGGTTCGATTTGACTTTCTAATGCAAGTAATGTTGCTATAATGTGTATACACAGACACACAGAATAGATACAAAATTTTGCATTAGATACACACAGACACACAACGCATATACAACGCGTATAAAATTTTGCTACAATAAGTATAAAATTTCTTTTGTTAAAATTATAATGTGTATAATATATACACATCTATACAACAGTTACATCATTTCATACGTGTATACATATTTTATAATATATAACAGTTACACGCACACACACAAAATACACACACACAGAGCATGTAAATACACACACACAGGCAGAAATTGGAGGAAGAAGAAGACGCACACTGGGGAAACTACATACATACATATATATATGCACTGGAGTGCTTCTGCTATATATATATAGTTATTATATAGTTATTGCATATATACATTCTGCTATATAGTTATTATATGTCGTGCTTGCATATATACATTCTGCTATATATATATATAGTTATATAGTTATTATATGCAAGCACGACAGAGTGCTGCATTGCATATATAATATAACTATATATATTAAACACAACAGATTCCTCTTTCTTTAAGCTTCTTGAGGGAGCTTTCATGAAGATATACACCACATAACAAAATGTAAATATAGCAGAATGTAAATAAACACAGCAGAATGTAAATACACAAACATACACACAATAGAATGTAAATACACAAATATACACACAGCAGAATGTAAATAAACACACACACACAACAGAATGTAAATACATACACACGCACACATAGACATACACACGCACACACACAAAATATGGAGGCGACGGAGCTGGAGGCGTACACGTGGAGTCGATGGAGCTGGAGGCGGTGGGCAGTGAGAAGGCCGCGATGAAGAGCTACCTGTTGCCTGATGGAGAGTTGCTCGCGAGGTGGGTGGGAGGAAGAGTATGGGAGAGAAAGAGAGAGAGAGAGTAACTGAAGGAGGCGGGTGGGTGGGAGAAAGAGAGAGGGGGAGTGTGATAGAAAGTGAGAAACAGAGGGAGAAACAGAGGGGAAGTGATTGGGCGAGAGAGAGAGAGAGAGAGATGGGGGGGGGGAAGTGACTACAATGGGCGGGAAAAAAATGGAAACATCTGATCTCAACCATTCATCTAACAAAAATGAATCTTAGCCATTAAAATGTATATATTTTCAAAAACTGTGCTGTTTTATTATATAGATGTAATTATATTAATAAATATTATTTTTTATTTAAAACAGTAAAAGTTTTCAATTTCAAATTTTTAATATTTTCTTTTTAATGTTAATTTTTAATTATTTCTATAATTAATTTTAAATTTTTATTTATCATATATAATTTTAAATTTTAAAAATGTTTCTTGTTATTTATTAATTTTTTATTTTTTTATTTTAAAATTTTATTTTTTTTTATTTTTTAAAATGATCTATGACGTGGAATTTCCGTCACAGATCAGTGACAAGATATCTATGACAGGATCCAAAAGTCTGTCACTAAAATTTAGTGACGCCCACTTTAGTGATGGATTCCTTATCTGTCACTAAACCCGTCACTAAAAAATTTAGTGACAGAATTTCTATTTTTCCGTTACTAAAACTAACTTTTCTTGTAGTGTCTTTGAAATTCTTTCCTCCTGATTTATGTTCCCCGCCTCCCAGATCTTTCTTCTTTTCGTCCAATCTAATCAACCCTACACGCAGTAGATTAGTCTCAGTGGATAGGGCTCTATCCAGCACCTCGTTGTAGGTGTCCATTGTCCACGAGCTAAGAGCTATTGCAACCCCACCTTTAGTCCAACCACAAATTTGTGTGCCTTCTGCCACTCATCGGCTTCGTACATAGACACGTACCTAATCAATTGAGTAAACTTGGCATCATATTGAGTCACTGACATCTCGTCAGTCTGCCTCAATTTTATAAATTCTCAAGTCTTTTCTTCCCTCCAACTTCAGGGAAAATACTTTGCATCAAACGTGTAAGCGCCCGGATATCCCAACCACCCAGACTATTCGAACGGGAGCGCCTACAGAAGGAGAAAATAATGGAATACAAGACAGAAACCACCCTGGCATGCATACACAAGACTTAAAACAATGGAAGCAAAGCTATATACATGCATGCACTACGGAAACACCGTTAACACAGCAGTCACACGAGATAAATAAATGAATACAGACTCCTGTGCCGACATACACGAGATACAAGAAGTGACCTGGCACAGTCAAACATAATAGAGTAAATCCTACTCAACCATCAGAGTTGACAGAGACTAACGAGATTGCCTGTACACCATACCGACTCTACCTCTAAAGCTGACCCCTTTGCCCAAGGCCCTCGCTGCCACTACCTGGAATAATGGAAAGTAAAGTGAGTCAAGAGACTCAACAAGCATAAAGAAAGAATGGTTGTAGGCTGTACGTAACCAATAAACTCTCCCTAGAACACCAACCCCCAAGCACACACAAGCCATGAGACACACAACACAGTATAAACGAGTAAATGAAAGTACATACCGGTCCTTAGGGCCCACACAAGACACATGGCACCCAAGTCCCATACCAACCTGCTGCTACCCTGATAGGCAACAAATATCTCCAACAAACCTATGCGCGCCGTCCCGAGTCAGTACTCCCGACACCCGTGTGTAACGCCCTGTTTTCCCAGAACGTGCATTACCTCGAGATTTCGAAATTTTTTTTTATTTTATCATATACATAGCATAAGCCTCTCGGCATACATACCTTCATCATAGTCATTTCCCAAAAATCCCGATCGTACCTTATCAGCATATCAAAATTTAATAATTAATAGACTAAGACAGATATTATCAATTACATCAGCGAAAGCAAGATCGAAACTTCAATGATATATAATTGACAATTCCTTTTACAATAACCAAATCGATGTTTCATATGAAAATATCAAAATATTACATAATCTCTGAACATTGTAATCATAGACAAAGAACTACGAAAATAGCTACATCTCGACGACATCCTTTTCCTTGGCGCCGCTGCTTTCACCTGGAACGTTTGAATATTCTAGGGATATAGTACAAATTAGATACTGAATCATCTAAGTGAGAGTTCAAAAATATTTTCATGCAGATATGCAAAATTATATATAAAATTGATAAATCCTGACATGCCTTAGCCTAAGAGAATCCCACATAGCATTTAGGCCTAGCCGGAGAAAATGCAATCTCTCTGAAGGCGACATGACCACACCGATCCATTGGCAAACTAATCCTGCTTAAGAAGGACAACCTCAACATATGAACCCAGGAATCACCCCATTATCATTGTTAGGCATTACGCTCCTACTCAAAAGCATTCCAAAACCCAACGTAACCCTAGCCCCAAGAGTGTCACGTCAGCACTATTCTCGGAATCAACGACACCTCGGTATTAATGCTATTGCTCAATGGAACCTGGGGTGGTGTCCACTCTCAGCCCCGCCACTTGAGCCAACAACCGGGGTGGTGTCCACTCTCAGCCCCTCCACTTGAGTACCGTAGGATGAAGTCCGTCTCAGCCCCGTCTCAAGTAGGTCACATAGCAATAATCCTCGGCACGCATCCCCAGTGCTGTCACTCAGGGGCCACGTCACAGGATTACAACCCACGTCCCACATGGACAACACATAACATGCCAATGCTGAAAAATCGTAACATGCATGACATAAAATCAACATCTCAATGTATGCAATTTAAAGTACAAAATCTTATACAGGTGTAAATAATCATTTGTAAAACATCAATAAACCTAGTCATGGGGGTGAACACTCACGGTAATCCACTCATATGCCACAAACGAATTTTTCGATAGAACCACTCACCTTTAGGCGCAATTCGTATTCTTCTTAAAAAGCGTGATATGCCTCGATTTGCGTGCTCACCTCAAACTTCGCACAAGTCACTTCACCTCAAGCCGCAAGGTACCCTAATCATCCAATAACTATCAAAATATAATTTCTTCCTTAATTTTTCTCACATTTTCTCATTTTTCTCGTATTTTTTATCACTAATAATCGAGAATAGTTATCTACACAACTATTTTCTCAAATATTTTTACATAAATATACATAAAATAATTTTTCAAAAATTTTGGAAAAAAAATCAAAAATTACCTATGTGGCACACGCCCCCACGCGCGGGCGAGTGGGCTGGAGGATTTGGCTGGCGCGTGACAATCACACGCCAGTCGTCTTCTTCGATTTTTCGATCGTCGGCGATGCTCCGATGCCCGATTTTCTTACACCGATCGAAAGCCCATCTCTAGTCGATCACGATGCCACCGGTTTCAGGCCGAAAGGCCACCGAAAAATCCTCGATCAGGCAGTTACAAGTGCGGCGCGGCGGTCCACCCAACTTTTCGACCAGCCTTCGAAACCCCCTTGAACCAGCTCGAAAACTCACGAAAATCTCCAGAAATGCTCATCTTGCCTCAAGGATCAAAAGCCCCTTATTGGCTTCCTTCGATTCGCCCTCAAAACTGAGTAATTTGATGCTTCAAAATCGACCAAAACCCTTGGTATTTATAGGCCACAATCGACCTCCACATGGCCGATTTCCGGCCATATCTTCTCCTACATGCCACCAGGATCGTCCTCGGCCATGCCCTGACAAGATTTGATGCCATTTTTCCCAGATTTTTAGGCCAAATCCATGGCCAGATCGACCATGCATGTGCTGATTTTTTATAATTGCAGTTTGGCCCTCTTGAGATTTTCTTTTGCATTTTGGTCCTTATCCTCAAGCCCCTGATCTTCCTAGCACCATCACTAAGACCCTCAAGATTAGTATTTCTCATTTCTCCCTTGTAACTTCTGAAAAATTACCGTCTTGACCTCCCTCGGGAAAATTTAGAAAATTACACTTAGGACCGATTAATCGTTTTGACCTTAAATCCACTCGATTCAACCCAAAATTACTTAAGGGTTGTCTTATACATAAAATACTAGACCTAGACATGCTCCGTTGACTTTTTGGACGTCGTCTATACAATTCGGTATTACGACCTAATCAACAACTGCATTTTTGCTGTACCGAAAACTGTTCCCGATCTCATTTCTTTTGATGCCACAATTCTTCTCTCAGGACGCTCGTTACTGATGTACCATTTTCTTTAGACATATAAGTCCCGGGGTACTCCCTCCAATTGATTGGGCGATTTATTATACTATCAGACTCCTTTTTCGGTATTTTAAATTCACTTAGATTACACGGTAACCTCATACAAACATGGGGTATTACACCGTGTGCCCGCGTCGGTACTCCCGACACCCGAGCCATAGAATAACCGAGCCATAGGCTCCCTCGAAACGGTCCTCCCATCCGAGACTGCTAAACTATCGGTAACCATGCAATACACATAGAAATGCAATGGCGTAGTGAGTATCAACATGATACATTGGCGCTCATACATCCAGGCATCAGGCCATGCTCCGCCCACATAGTAAACCACACGCGATGCATATGCCCGTACTGGATGCAACCTAACCAAGTTAGAATGTTCGTATCCAAGCATACTCAATAAATGAATATCCTAACATGCATCCCGTGCCCATGTGCATATCAAATCATGAATAGTAATACAATGTATCTAATAATGTAGTAAATCACATACTGACAGAGCTAGTTAGCAGTGCCCGACATCGGTCAACGGTCAGTGACTAGGAGTGTCCACCCGACAGTCCACTTTAGGGCCGTACAATAGTTTACCTCAACGTCACCAAACAGCCAACCCCTGCCCCACTGCTCGATAGCTCTAATCGAACCATAAATAAACCTGAGAAAACCGTAAATGATCCCGCACGTCTAGGAAACTAGTCCCCAAGCTGGGTTCGACATCATTCTGAAAGGATTGGGGGCAGTACAAACCCCCGTAGGCGTTCAACAATTAAAATACCAGAAGTCCCAGATTTAATTTAAATTAAAACAAATGAATAATAACTCAATAAATCATGGTAGGGGCCGAATTAGAGTAAGGGAGGGAATAAAATACGAGAAACCACGGAGTCTCTCACAGGAATTAAAGAACATGAGGAGAGGGTTGGAAACTTGCCTTTACACGGCCATTTCTTGCTTTTCTTGCACTCTTGTTATGAAGTAAAACGTTTAATAGTGATTAATAAAACCGTGACTCACATTAATTAAATCTAACCGTGTAATATAAATAATTTAGCCGTATAAAATTCATAAATATATACAGCTTCTAATAATTTTTTTTACCCACGTAGGCACACCGTAAATAAAATCCCAATGAGACTCATATTTAATTTAAATTAAATCATGATAATAACATCCTCAATTTATATAATTAATATGCGACACCGAAACAAATTAAGGGAAGGCGAGGGGTTCATAAAATGAAAGGAGTTCGCAAAGGTAGAGCCAGCTTGCCTCATTTAAGCTTATTACAACGTTTTCACGCTTGAACACCACCAAATTAATACACGATGTAAAATAGATTAAACTTCCAAAATTAATAAAATAGGACTTAAAATAAAATTCTAACTGTACAGAATGATTAATACATAATTATTTTCTTACCTGACTAATTAAAACCCATTTAAACCAAGTTTAATATTGGATTTCTCTTAAAAAATGGCCCCTACGCGCATTGTTCTTCCCCAAATTTCCTTGCTGCTTTCTGCTTTTAAAATGGCCGAAATCGGCCTTAAAATCAGAGCAAAACGGAGGCTGTTCGTGCAAAAGAAATGGGCGACTGAGAGCGTGCCACGTGGCACAACCAGCAGCTGCACACATTACCCCTGCCTCCTCTAGCTGATTAAAATCACAAAATCTCCAGCATCGCACGCGCACGGCCAACCTCGAACCCACGACCTCACCATCCTCCTCGCACGCGCACACCACCAGGGTAGCTGCTTCCTTTAACATATAAATGCACTAAGTTAATTTTATAATGAATATCAGCCACTTCCGTAAATCACATTTCAGGACCCCCACTTTCCATTAATTACACACACACACCCCCCCAAACTCCAATTCCTTCTTATTTCACTTACACCTCGAATTTTTCAGAAATTCCACTAAATTAATTTATTTTATTATTTTCCTAAATACTCTCCAATAAATAATTATTTTCTCAAAATAATATAAAAACACATTTTCTTAAATCTCCAAATACCCAATAATGACCTCAAACACCAAAATTAACAATCATTATTTATTTCCCAAATTTTGGGATGTTACAAAACGCTTCCTTGAATCTTGCTCCACTTACCTGGGTATCATCTGCAAAGCTCGTTGGGTAGATTGCCACCATCATCCAGCCTCTTCCTCTGGCATGAAAGTAGTGCAGTTAAGCTTTTCCTCGTCACTGCACCGCAAATGTTGAAACAGCTTCTTGGTTTGCTCCATCCAAAACTTAGCCATGCAAGGGTTATCTTCTGCTTTTCCCCTAAACACCGAGGGTCTTTGCTGGCGATACTGATCCAACACATGAGTGGTACGCCTCGGCGACTCGTTCCTTGTTACATGTGTCAGCATGCCTTCTAAGATTATTTCCATTCAATCAAGCCTATTCTAACTAGGACTTGATTGCTCCTGTTGTCGTCCACCGCTCGTGACATGGTTCGCAGAACCTCTACGTACGGCGACTATTATACTACTGTCACTCTCATCTCGTTCGTTGAGATCCGTGACTCTCCAAGTTTTCACCATCAGAAAAAAAGAAAAACACTTCCTTAATTAGTGCTAAACCCACTTGAAGATAATCTCAATCTTGCTAACAGTTTCTTTCAGGTCCCACGTCTATCAGGGATACCATGTCCAAATCTCAAATCATGAATAGTCAAAAAAAATTGAGGATGACGTTAAGAATGGCTTAATAGCATTACTCAAAAAAAAAATTTAAACAAGATAAGTTTGAGGATTTGATTTAAGATTCAAAATGTCTTAATTAAATTATATTTACCATCAAATAATATTACCATAATAAAATTTATCATTAATTGAATTTTCATACAGAAATTTCCTTGTTTCTACATCTTCTAGTATGTAATGTGAGATTTTCCCCCATTCTCCTTGCTAGCATAGTTTTGGCATTTATGGTAGGAGGTATATCACCTCACACTTATTTATTATTAAGAGATATGTCATTATTAGTCATATACACTTAATCAATCTTAATTGTATCACCAATTAAGGGCCCTATATTGACAAGAGTAATGCTAAGATTGTCGGTGTCATCAGTCATCTGTCGCATCCTTATTTAAGGAGGTATTAGACAAAAAAGACAATGACACATAATCTTTTTAGCCTCCTCCAATATGAGGATGCGCCATAATTAATGACACCATTATCAGTCATGATTCCTAACATATTCATATTGACAAATAGGCGATGCGCACATGTATTGCTTTTAACTCGGATTTTGACTTAGAGACATTTAATTATAATATGATGCACCGTACGTAAATTCGTGCTATTAATTAGGTTTGTGATTATGAATTCTTATTTATGTTTTTTTTTGTTTTAATAAGTATATATGTTCATATAATTTGAACAATGAAATTATTCGACCATAAACTGCCAATTAAACTAGTGAACCAATTCCCCAACTAGCTAGTTTGACCAACAGTTTGATTTTAGTAATTAAGGATACCCCAACATAATCTATTATTAAAGATAAAATTAAATAGTTAAAAGTGAAGATGCGCATCCATCTCTAAAGTCAATCATCAAACCTCTGCGTAATTAAATCTAGTGGATGACAACAATACTAGTTTATCATTACGGCAGCACCATTTTAGAAGATTAATTAATGGGGATGTGATTATTTAAGGATTGGTCCAGAGATAGAACCCATCCATCCACGCACAGCTGTGCTATCATCTTTCTATCCCCACGCCTCAATCTGCTCAGCAATGGCAAAGTCAGAGAACTTCCAGAACCAGAACCCCACCCTAGAAGAAGGGTTATTTGGAAGCCTTCCCAAAGAAAAACATTGTAGTGGTTTCGATGTTCTGTTCTATCAAGGTTTCTGGTGTCCTGAGATAATCGTTGAGAACGTTGTTTCCTTTCAACAGCATTTCCAGGCACATGAAAATGATACGATCTTAGCTTCCTTCCCAAAATGCGGCACCACCTGGTTGAAAGCCCTCATCTTCGCCGTAGCCAACAGAAGCAAGCATCCGCTCATAGAGAGCCCGCTGCTCTCAGCTAACCCCCACGTTCTTGTTCCTTTTCTTGAGTTCCACATCTACAGAAAGCCTCCTCTCGTTAATCTCCAAGACGTTCCCAGCCCAAGAATTCTTTCCACTCACTTGCCATACTCTGCACTGCCTGCCTCCATCAAAACTAATTCCAAATGCAAGCTTGTCTATATATGCAGAAATCCCTTGGACCAGTTCATCTCCTACTGGCACTTTGCATCCGGTATGCAGTCCAAGAGTCATTACTCCGTCTCACTGGATGAGTGGTCCAAAAAGTACTGTATTTCAGGGATTACCCCTTTTGGCCCTTTCTGGGATCACATGTTGGGATATTGGAAGGCCAGCCAAGAGAAGCCGGGCCAAGTTATGTTCTTGAAGTACGAAGACTTGAAGGAAGATGATGTGTTTTACGTTAAGAAGCTGTCCGAGTTCTTGGGGGTTCCATTTTCAACGGAGGAAGAAAGGGACGGGATGCCTGAACAGATATCCAGGCTGTGTAGCTTTGAGAATTTGAAAGATTTGGAAGTGAACAAGAGTGGCAAAATTGATCAAAGTCCCGTCGATAACAAACAATATTTCAGGAAAGCAAAGGTTGGAGATTGGTCCAATTATCTTTCTTCATCTGTGGCCGAGGCCCTAAAGAAGCTCATGCATGACAAACTTGAGGGTTCTGGTTTAACCTTCAAAACGTCCTAACAATATTTAATTCCTTGTCTTTACCTTCAAATAAGATGGGTTCTGCTTGTGGCCATTCATGAAATTCTTAGTTAAATTTCATATATATATATGGTCATTTTCCCAAGTTTCTACACCTTCTTTGAGTGTGCTTTGCTCAAGAATTTAGCGGTGTTGTAAGATTTTTCCCAATTCTAATGTTTGGAATGGTGTTAATATTTTAAATTTAGTAAACACAATCTGGGCATATAATGAAATTAGTTTTGATGAAATTGTTTAGTGTGGACATGTCATTGAGCTAGGTTTGATCTAGACTCTATGCAAAACTGTAAATAGTTGTCTTACTTATGATTAAGGGATTAAAAGGGGAATCTATATATGGTAATTAACACACACACACATACAAATATATATTTATATATATGAAAATAAAATTCTTAAATTTCCGAGGAAATAACGCACAAGGAAAGTGGGTGTTATAGTTTGATGTGATACAAAAAAGACTTAAAAAAAAGAGAGACAGAGACAGAGATGAGTGGGAGTGATGGCGTGTTCAAGTCAAGTCAAATCAAGAAACGGTACAAGTAAATATATACAGATCAAAAGTTGAGTTGTGATGCCGATCTAAATTGCATAAATTATTGTATGCACATGCACCTATATGGTCATATCGTTGCCCTCCTTATGACATGGTGGACAACAATTCAATCTAGATTACGTTTCATAATGCAGAACTCTAAATTATGATTAAAGGACAAAAAGGGAAATTCATGGAAATTATTGGACATAATAATGGTAATTAAAATATAAATATATAGAAAGATATATGAAAATAAAATAAGAAAAGTTGTAATTTTTTGAGGAAATAAGACACCAGGAAAGGAAAGGAAAGGAAAGCAGAAAGCAGGGCGTGACAATTTTAAGTGAAACCAAGACTAATTAAAGAGAGAGATGAGTTGCAAGATATAAATATATATATAAGTGAAACCAAGACTAATTAAAGAGAGATTAGTTGCAAGATATAAATATATATATATATGTTATAAATGAAGCTTCAAATACGGCATCGTTTTCTGGCATGGGTTAGAGGGTCTTTTGGCAACCCCTATGGTTGCCCAAAACGGCAGCGTTTTGGGCCCTGGGTGGAGGGCCAAAACGGCAACCTCCCTGTTATTTCATTTGGCGTGTTGATCCTTGTCTTTTAGCCTGCCTCACTCCCGATCATCGATGCTCTGCAATTTCCTTTATACGACTCGATCTCCATCGCTTGACTCTCCTTTATATCAGCTATAGTCTCCTCGGGATCAGGCAAGAGACGGTCTCCGATTATCCGTTGCATCTAGGGTTTGTTCTGATCATTCTCTTGTTCTCATTCTCTCTGTTTCAATGTTTCTGTGTTGCTCTATTCTCTAAGTTGTAAGCCTTTAACCTTAGATTGTGGTTATGGGGCGGAGTTCAATGTTCTGAGGGATTATTTTTCTTGTACAGTGAGATCAGAGAGTTATTTTGTTTTGGTTTTGTAATCGGTGGTTCGGTGGCTGTAAATTTTTATCCCTATAGTGGAGTAAACTCCCTTTGTCAGAGCTCAACGTGGATATAGCCCTCTTTAACAGGTGAACCACGGTAAATCTCTTGTGTTGATATCGTTTTTGTTTTATGCTTGTTTATGTTTTTGTCCATTCTTTTGTGTATGAAATTGGTCGCTTCTATTTGAGTTTAAAGGGGCTCGATCAGGGTTGAGCTTTCGGCTCCTCCCAACAAAATATATATATAAGTGAAATCAAGGCTAATTTTAAGTGAAACCTAGGGGTCTTAATCATAAGTAAGACAAGGTGTTAAGAAATTTTAAGTGAAACCTAGGGGTCTTAAGAAATTGACAGTGTTGTAAGAAATTGGATATAAATATATATATACAAGTGAAACCAACAAATATATGTATATATATTTAATATATACATACATATTAATAAATATCTAAATTCAAATAAAATTAATAAAAACTATTTACCATTCAATTCTTAGATAAACTTAATAATTTCACTTCAAAGATTCATAAAACAAATATAAACCAATTCAATTTATTAACACTCAAATTTCAATCAATTATTTCATTTTAACTTTCACATTATTCAAAAAATCACAAATTCAATATTCAACTTCAACATCTGCAATACAAACTCATAATTAAATATCGACATTCAAAATATGAACTAAAATAATTATAAAATAATATTTAAACACTAATTTGTGAAGCTCTTATAGGCCTAATTCTCCCTCTCTTTTGCGAGGCCCCAAACTCCTAATTCTCTCTTGCGAATGAGACCCAAACTCCTTCTCATCTAAATGCACACAAAATACAATAAAAAAAATAAAGTAACTTTTTTAATTTTCACTTCGACAACCAAATCATCATCACCCCCATAAAAAAAAACAATATAAGCAAACAAAAAAAAATTAATGTAGAAGAAAGATACAAAAAAAAAATTAATATATATATATGTATGTACACGCAAAAAGCCCAAACTGGCCAAAATCGTTGCCGCCGACAACAACTGCCGACCAAAGATTCCTCCGATCAGAGCCTATAATTACAAACACCAAATCAAGGAGGTTAAAATACATAAAAGTGGACCAAATTTAACGATTGAATTTTCGTAAATCTAATTTTTAATTTTCGACCATAACTTAAAAGCGCATTGCCAATTGTCACCAGCCACCATGGCCGGTAGTTTTTTGGTAATCAAAAGGCAACCACCCGATACCCAATAGCCCATCGACCAACATACCAAAAAGCCAACAAGATCCAACAGCCAAAACTCCATAGATCTAAGCTTAAACTTTCGGCCAAACCTAACACCCATGTAAACGCAGTGCTAGTCGCCATCGGCTGTAACACTCCACTTTTTCGGGCATGTTATAACTTAGAAAATTTTGATCTATACATATATATATATATATATATTTTCTAGGCAACAACCTCACCATAATACAACTCTCAAAAATTCCCATCTACCTATCTAGCAGGAAACAAAATCATCAAACATCGTTTATGCTAGACTAGGTATTTCATCATTAGTGGTAGCAAGAATCGAACCTAACA
The DNA here is from genome assembly GCF_014633365.1 of Diospyros lotus. Lineage (NCBI taxonomy): Eukaryota > Viridiplantae > Streptophyta > Magnoliopsida > Ericales > Ebenaceae > Diospyros > Diospyros lotus. Next base: position 1,041,340 of record NC_068341.1, read on the forward strand.
TCTTTAACATTAACCATAAATCAGTTCATACATCATGGACTTTCAAATCGTTTAGAATTCCAAGTAGCGAAAACTTAAATACATAACTTTCATAATCATAAAACAATGTGCACTTGCTAAGTGCCGTCACATGCCTCTTTCATATCTACTTCTGCTACAATAATCATATTTTGTGCATGGATGCAATATGCAAAATGTCCCTTTTTCATTTTCCTTTTGTTTAAGTCGACCGTACCTTAATGCTACTCCTCATTTTTGTGACGTCCTTACCAGGCTGAGGTGTATGGGTGCACTTTTTGTAAAGCAATGGTGCCAGCCCGTACTCTCAAATCGTATGCGATACATGATCAATAATATCATTGTAAGCATATGCATATTTCATTATCATAACATATAAATGCAATCTACATGATATATAACATAAAAGGCATGACAACATGATAAAATCATTTATAAAATTCGGGTTTAAGGTCGCACCACTTTAAAGTCATATCCATTTGCACGAAATCTATATTTAGTTTGGTAGAACCACTCACTTTAATTTCACTTTTCGGGATTTCTCGAAAAACGTGCTGACCTTAAAAATTATGCAAATCTCCAAATCCTATAGCCAAATTTTCTCTTGATCAATAAATATCCAAAAGAATCAATATTTCTGATTTTCTTAAATTTATCCATAATTTTCCTAATTTTTCTCTCATTTTTCCTCTTCATAATTCAAAAATAAATACCTCCTCACATAATTTCTAAAATTTTTCTCCACTATAAATCCTAAAATATTTTTCTAAAAATAAATAAAAAAATTCAAAAAATTCTTACCTAGCACGCGCCCCCACACGTTGACCCACGTGCCTGAGAGTTGATTGGCACGTGAATCCTATGTGTTAGTCGTCTTTCTCAAATCTCTGGTTGCCAGCGATGCTCTAATCTTGAATTTTTTTTGCACCACTAGATAGCCCTCTTCAAATTGGTCTTGATGGTACCCTTCTTGGCCCGAAACTACAACTGGAGATGCCCCAAATCAACAAAAACCATTCCGCCTCTGGCCACCCTATCGAGAATCTAGCCAAGCTCGAAACCCTTCAAAACCTACACGAAACCTCACAAAAAAAATTTAGAAATGCTCCTCAAACCCTCAAGAATAAAAGCCCCTTATCAAGAACTCTCGATTCACTCTCTAGCACAATAAATTTGAAGTTTAAAGTTGAATGAATTTAGCCACTTTGAAACCCTTATTTATACTCGTTTTTAGAGCCTTAATAAGCCATACCTAGTCTAATCTGAGCCTTAAATGCTTGATACAACCTTACCCAGCCTCAAATCGTGATGATTTATCACAAAACCCTTCCCCAAAAATTTGGCAATCCGCAGCCATGCCTCACCATACTCCGTTAAATCTCGGCCATGCTCAGTCATTTCTTAGTCCATTCCCTATCCCAATCAACCCAACACGTTGTGGGGCCTATTTTTGTGCCCTCAAACTACCCTAAGGACGTCGACCGAAGGCTGGCCGATGATGGCAGCCATGGCTGTATTTTTGCAGTTTTTCACTTTGACCCCCTTAATTTCTTTTAATCTTTTTTAGGCCTTTCCATGAAACCCATTGAGTTCTCAAAAATTCCACAATGACCCTTAGAATTTCATCTTTCACATTCTATTCTCCAAGTTTCGTTTTACCAGTTTTCAGCCAAAATTCAAAAATTACACTTAGGCCCTAAACTTATGCAAAATTGCATTTGATCGCAAATTCCTTTGTTTTACCCTGAACCCTCTTCAAGGTCGTTCCTTATGTAAAACTTAACTCTTCTCGGGGTTTCGTCATATTTTTGGGAGTCCCTTACGATGATTCAATTTTCTAGGCTGCTCCGTAGTTATACCGAAAATAGTTCCCGATCTAATTTCTTTTAACGTCAAAAATCCTATCTTAAAACGCTTGTCATGGATATCTCTTTATTCTCAGACATGCACGACCCAGGGAATTTTCTTCTTTTGATTCGGCTATTTAAGATCTCTAAATTATCTCCTAGTCTTTTCAAAATACGTAGTATTTTATAAAATAACAATATATTCATTTATTTTGACTCGGGATATTACACCGACCACTGTGGTTGGTGGTTTCTGGCGATCCGATGCAACCACCCAACACCCTTATCCCCATTAACCAACATACCAAAAAACCAACAACAGCTGAATCTCCATAGATCTAAGCTTAAATCTTTGGCCAAACCCAAAACTCGCGTTGGTACCTTTGCTAAAAATCATTGCTGATAAAACTAAAGACTTACTAATGTTTTACTCTTGTGTTTGGTTTTGATGATAAAAACAACAATAAGTTTTACGCTCAAGTCATGAGTCATGTTTATGGTTTTCAACAAAAATAAATTTCAAATACTTTGTTAAAATGAAAATCAAACGAATTATATTCTTATACATATAGAGATTTGCTCAAACTATATTATGATGAATCCCCTAAATGATCTTTAAAAATTAGTTTTGAACCGTTAGTTAAAATGAAACTAAAATTTTTCAAAAGCAATGGACCATTTGTTGACCGGTTTTAGGAACCTATCAACCATTTTGGCATTTTAGACCAAACTATCAACAGATTAATAGTGATTGTCAACTGTTGTAGATTTTATGCTTCTGGCTGTTAACCAATTGCTTTAGGGTTGTCGACTGACGGAATGCTTATTCTCAATGTTCTGCAATTTGCGTTGTATCTGTTGACCATTCTACTATGAACTGTCGACCGATAAAATGTATGTTGATGATAAATTAATATTTTTCCTTTGATATGTTTTTGATGATAAAAATTAATTGCATTTTGATGATGAAATAATTTTATCAATGGTTATTGTTTTGGTGCTCCAAATTACTTTTATATGATCTATTAAACACCAAAATTAAAATCAATTTCATCATGCATTCCAATGTTAAAAAACTCTTGTGATAAATTTCTTGATAACATTTGGAATATTTGATTAAAAATATTGTATAAAAAATACTTCTGAAAATTTTGGAAGAAGAAAGAGTTTCAAATTAATTTTTTGACGAATGCTACAATACTTTTCGGTTTCTACAGTAATTGTCAGTTGCTACAATGCTATAACACTGTCGACCGACTTGCTCCCATTTGTCGATCGACAGAAATCATTTTTTCATCTATCAACCGTTTTCTTCATTTGTTGACTGTTTTTGTTGCATGAACCTCCAACGACTAGTTTTTAATTTCCACTCACCCAAAGTGTTATTTCCACTACTAACGGCTATATTTTTTAATAGGCTCGAAATGCACTATATATAAATAAGGGAAAATGGATGATTCAAATTAACCAAAAGAATTGATTACAAGATTTGAAGTGCTCTATCTTTCAAATACTCATGCGTTCTTCATTTTTGTCTCCAAGGCTTTGTTTTGCTCTCATCTTTGTAAATTTACGTTCAAGCCTTGTTTCCTTATTGAGAGATCTTGTAACTAAGAGTGCCTACTCTTAGATCCTCTCCTTTGTATTATTCTTGATTTTCCTAACAATATTGTTAGAGCACCTACATTGATTGTAGGAGGTTGTATTATCTAGCTTGTTGCTAGAGGGCTTGCTTATCTAAACAAGATGTTGTAAATTTTTAACTTGTTGCTAGAGGGTATATCCGAAAAGATAAGAGCTTTTTAGTGGATTGGTTGAAAAATCCTTAGTAAGGAGTTAAGGTAGTGGATTAGACTTGGGTTAAGCCAAACCACTATATATCGCTTGTGTATTTCTTGTTTCTATTCTTATTTTACTTATAGCTCCAAGCAATTTTTTTGTAAGCATGTAGCGACCCGTAAATTGTGATTTAATTTAATTATTCATTATCGGGGTAATTTAATTTAAAAGGAATATTAAAATAACTTGTTATAAATAATAATAAACTAGGTGGTTTTAAGAAAAGAAGAAATTAGGATAATTAATTAGGTTATTTTAGAATACTTAAGAAAATAGGAAAAAGTTTAAAATAAATTAAATTGTGGAATTTCTATAAGTTTCGGGTGTTAATGTAAATATTATAGGGGGCGTATGTGTGGATTTTAAAAGATAAGGGGGGCTAGTTCGATTTCCGTAAAAGGGACCAGGGGTCCCTTTAAATTTAATGGGCCGCACTATATGGGTGAAAGCAGCAGCTAGAGCGAGTGGTTCGTGGGCATGCGGGCGTGGGTGCCGGCGCGGGTTCGAGATGCGAGGGGTGCGCGCGAGGCCGAGAATTTGGCTGATTTTTAAATCAGCCTAGGCGTCCCAAAACGACGCCGTTTTGGGAGGGAGGCGGTGGCCTCCAGCGTTGGCTCCGCGGCTACCACGTGGCCACACCTCAGCCGCTCATTTTTACTCCTATTTAAGCCCAATTTCGGGTGTTTTTGCAGCTTCAGAAACAGCAAACGAAAATTGGAAAAGAGCAATGAGCGTGGGGTCGAAAATTTAAAGAATTGGGTGGAGAAATCAAGATTTAATCAGGTTTAGTCGAGGTTTTAATTAGCCAGGTGAGTAGACAAGCTAGTAATTAATATTCTGTACAGTCGAAATTTTGTTTAGAGTCCAATTTTGTTAATTTTGACAAATTATTAGGGTATTGCAGTTTGTATAATTTTTACCGCGTTAGGCCAAAACAAGCCTAAGGATATCTTCGTAAAGGCAAGTTCTTTATACCCTCTACAACGTTTCTTTCATTATCAATTTATTTAACCTCCCTTTGTTTGTTTCGGTCATTAATTAATTATGGAATTTTGAATGGTTGGTTTTAAATTTAATTTACTAAATTGGTCTCGTGGATTTTATTCGTTGGTTGCTTACGGGGGTTTGTGCCATCCCCCATGCCTATGGGAATGATGTCGTACTCACCCGGGGATAAGTTCTTAGTTGGTCGGGTATTATTATGGATTTTGGTTGTTTATAGACTAGAGCGGTTGTGCAGTGGGGGTAAGGATCGGCTGTTCGGTGACAAAGTGACTATTGTACGATCTATCTTAGGCCGTCGGCTGGTCTCTCCTATTCACTGACCGTTGACTGGTGCCAAGCATTGTTGACTAGTTCTGCCGTTATGTGATTATAGCATGACTGATCACATTTTATTCTTGTTGCATGGTTTGGTGTGAACATGGGTACGGGCTGCATGTTGGGGTTTTCATGATCTGGTTATGCTTGGTCATGGACATTCTAACTTGGTTATGTTGAATCCAGCACAAGCATATGCATCGCATGTGGTTTACTATGTGGGTGGAGCATGGCCTGATGCCTGGATGTATGGGCACCAGTGTATCACATTGATGCTCACTACGCCTTGCCTTTTATGTGCACATTACATGGTTACGACGTGTACAGTGGTCTCGGACGGCAGTATTGTTCCGAGGGAGCCTATGGCTCGGGTGTCGGGAGTACCGACACGGACACACGGCTGACGGGAGTACCGACCCAGGACAACGCGCGCAGATTTGTTGGAGATTTATGTTGCCTTTCAGGGTAGCGGCAGGTTGGTATGGGACTTAGGTGCCAGGTGTCTTGTGTGGGCCCCAAGTACCGGTATGTGTTTTCTTTATGCTATGTTGTTGTATTGTTGTGTCTCATGCTTGTGTGTATGTGTGGGACTATGTTTGGGGTGACCTTCTCCTCTATTCTCTGTGCGGCCTTCTTTTTCTTATAAACTTGCTGAGTCTTGCGACTCACCTTACTTTCCATCATTCCAGGTAAGGGTAAAGCGAAAGTCGAGGGCGAGGATCGTGCCTAGCAGCCAGCCGTGTCGGTATGGTGTACAGTCGACCTTTCCCGTTATCTCTGATATTTTGTTAGGATTTTTGTTTCCTATTTTTGACTATGCCGGGTTATTCCTTGTATCTCATATTTGTTAGCACAGAGTCTATATATATTTATATACTCTGTGATCGTTGTTCCAGCGGGGTACTTTTGGGCGTGCATGTGTATTAGCCTTGCTTCCGTTATTTTATTTCTTGAATATGCATGTCAGGGTAATTTTTGTCTTGTGTTTCATTCCTCTTTCCCTTTCGTAAGCGCTCCCGTTCGGGTAGACCGGGTGGTTGGGATATCCGGGCGGGGGTGCTTACAAAGCATTAAAATCTCATTTTTCACCAAAAATGATTTCAAAATTCAATAAAATTTTTAAATAACCCAATTCACCCATCTCTTTGGTATTAGTACCATTGTTATACAAACCTAACACTTACCTCCTTGTAGATCGGGGCCGGAACAAACCCAAGGGACGTTAGAGATGTTGTCACACAAGCTGGAGATAATAAGATGGTCAAAACGAGCTGAAAAAACTCTAGAGTCTCAATCGGATGCATGGGAGAGAGAGAGAGAGAGGTGTAATACCCGAGAAATTATAAAAGACTCAAGGGTAATTTATCTTGAGGATAAAAAATGGAATTTAAGGATAAATGAAGGGTATAACAGTAATTTATCACCGTATCGATGACCGAATCGACTACCGGGAGTGCCCTGAAGCCGAGATGCCAAAAGAAAATGATGTGGCATTAACAAGCACCCCAAGATAGGATTTATGGTCCAGAAAGAAATCGGATCGGGAACAATTTTTGGTACAGCAAAATAACAGCTGCCAATTAGGCTACAATACCGAATCGTTATAGACGACTTCTTGGAAGTCAATGGGAGCTTGAGGAGGCTTTGGTTTTTCATGAGGAACAACCCTTCATAGGTTTCAGGAAGGAACAAAAGGGTTTGAGGCCAAAACGAAAATTCGGGCCAAAGTGCAATTCCTTAAAATTTACCGAATCTATTGGAGGGAAGTCGAAAGAATGATTTTTCAGAATCTTCAAAAGAGGAAGTGTGAGTTTTAGAACATGAGGGTCCTAATGGAAATGAAAGAAAGTTCAAGGGCTTGAGAAAAGGGGCAAAAATGTAATAAGTCAAAGTTGGAGGGCAAAAGTGAAATTTCTAAAAATTGGAGCAAGCCATGGCCAACCAGCGCCTACCAAGCATGGGGAATGGAGCCCAATGGGTCGGGGATTGCTTTAGGTCAGGTTTGGGTCGACAATAGGGCATGAGATGGTCGGAATTTGATGATTTCCGACCAAGTTTTCAGTCTAATTTTGGAAGCACCAAAAGGTTGTTTTGTGGTCTAATTTTGGCAAGTTTAGGTCGATCCAAGGGAGGTAAAGGCCTTGGAGAAGTCTGATTGAGCCCCCTTGAGCGTTTAAAGGCTCGAGAACGCCTATAAATAGGAGATGGCCGAATGCCTTCAAAAATAAAAAATAAAAGCTTAGATCTGTGAGATTTGGAAGGAATTGAGAGCAGAGGTTAAGGGGCTTTTGTTGCCAATGTCTCAAGCTTCGTTTCTGTCAAATTTGAGCCATTTTGGTTGAAAGTTGAGGGAGATCCGAAACCTTGTCGGAAAAACAAGCTTCGCCAGAAAATCGTGTTGAGCAGTCAATAAATGGCTCCAATCGATCGATTTTAAGGTATTATCCTGTAGAGGGCGAAGAGAGGAAGGCGTAGGAACAAACGAGGGGCAAAACGAAGTTCGGAGGAGGGAAAAATCGCGAAAAAACCAGGCGAGGCGTACCAGTCCGGCGAACTGTTGGAGGTTGAAGACACGGAGTGTGTGGAACACACACCCAACAGCAGGTGCGCGTGGGGCGGTGGCAGTGGCTTCCGGCAGCGCGTGCAGCATCATAAAATCTTGAAATTTTTTTGTAAAATCTTATAAATTCGAGATCTAGGTCCCTATGCAATAAGTTTTGGATTTGGAGTTTTTGTTACCTCGGTTTTAGCATCAAAGAACCTCGTTTTGCATGAAAACGTAACATCCGGATAAGTCCAGTATTTTTCCCTTGAAGTTCATAGAATATTATGATTTGTTGTGAAGATGATTTGAGAAAATAGTCCCGAGGTATTTATTGGGATTTTTAGAAGGAAAAATGAAGGAAAATGAAAGAAAATAGGAAATAAAAGGAAATAAATAGAGTTTTGAGATATTTAGTGATAAAAAATCATTTTTATGATTGAGGTAATCGAGATGATGTGATTGGTGCAACTTTTGAGAGTTGGCACAAAAATCGAGGTCGGGCACGCATATCGAGGCAGTGCGTGCTTTTCGAGGTGTCTCGATCTTTAGGGCAAAGGTGAGTAATTTTATCCTAAACATGGTTTTGTGAGTTCTCCTATCATACGTGATATGATTGTTTATTAATTAGGAATGATATTTATGAAAGATATGATTGCTTATATATGCATAATATTTACGAAAGATATGATTTATTTTGTCATATTGCATGGAAAGTCGTGATAATTGCATGGCACGATATTATTGTCACTTTGATATTTGTGCATGGGAATGGGATGTCGCCCCCAGAATGTAGTCGTAATTCTCCAAGGACGTTAAGGGAATAACGTTAGGCTTATCCTGCAGATGTTCGGGATTTGCCTAAGATTCCTAGCCGGGCTTGCGGGCCAGGGAAGTTACACTAAGGGCAAATGTTGTTTATGTTATTGCATCATGCATTCGTACATATGTTTTGGACCCTCACTAGAAGTTTCATCTTCTAATGGGTGATGCCCCTGGAACATTCCACATTCCAGTTTTAGACTTGCAGTTAGGGTAGGGAGCAGGTTGAGATATGATGGCACGTGATGGCGTGTCCGATGATTCAGCAGGCTGTCTCGGAGATGTTTTAGTTGATGCTTTATTTATGATTAGCCCTGTTAGAATATTATAAATTCTTCATGTATTAAGGCTATTAAAGATATGATGTAATATATGGTACGAATTCTTTATGTTATAAATAAAGTGATTTGATTATGTACCATATCAGGTTTCGATTATCGTTTCCGCATTTTTAATGATTTGCTAGGGATTTTGTTTGGGACTCGGTACTTAAGGTTTAAGTTATGTACCGGGAAAGAAAGAAAAGAATAAATTATGTATATTTTGGACCCCAGCATAGTGACACGCTCGGTAAGAGAAAAGCGGGGTGTTACAAGAGGGATGGTCGAAATAAGCCGAATAGGAGAATGAGAGAGAGAAAGAGAGAAGGAAGAAACGAGATAATTGGTTGCGCGAGATAGAGTGTGCGTGTGTGTGTGTGTGTGTGTGAGAGAGAGAGAGAGAGAGAGAGAAAAAGAGATAGAGAAGGCCAAAAAGAGATAAATGGGGAGAGAGAGAGAGAGACAAGGCTGAAACGAGAAGAGGGGTCGTGCGGGAGAGAATGTGAGAGAAAGAGAAAGGGTGGAGTGTGAACTTCACAAAAATTCTACTACCTTCCTTTCATTAGATATATCGCGATATCTCATGGGTGGCTTTTAGGATGGCTAAATAACATTATTCAGAAAAAAAAAAAAATTAAACAAGACAAGTTTGAGGATTTGATTTAAGATTCAAAATGTCTTAATTAAATTGTATTTACCATCAAATAATAACTACAAGAAATTCGGGATTTAGTGACGAATTTTTAGTGACGAAAATTTCCTTCGCTATTTTGCAACGGAATTGCGACAGATTGCGGGAAAAATTTTTTGTGAGGATTAGCAACGAAATTTAGCGACGAAAAAATTTCGTCACTAAAAAATTTAAAATTTTAAAAAAATTAATTTTTTAGAGACAAGAAAAATAATCCGTCGCTAAAATAAGCGACGAAACGTTATTTCCGTCGCTAAATTTTAATACTAAAAAAATAAAAATTAAATTTTTATATAACGATGATATTTATTTTCTGTCGCTACTTTTAGTAGCGGAATTTATATTCTATCGTAAATATTAGGAACAGAAAATAAATTTCGTCGCTAAATTTTATAATAAAAAATTAATTTTAATATTAGTTTAAATAAAAAAATTAATTTCAACGACGATTTTAATACTCTATCACTAATTTTACCGATGAAAAATTATTTTTGTCGCTAAACAATAAAATTTTAATTTTAATTTTTTTATTATTAAAAGTTAGCAACTGAAATAACTTTTAGTCGCTAATTTTAGCGATGGATTATTATTTTTGTCGCTAAATTTTAATAATAAATAAATTAAATTTAATATTAATTTAAATAACAAAAAAAATTAAAAAATTAAAGTTAGAGAGCGGCGAAATATTCAATTCGTCGCTAACTTTAATTTTTTATTTTTTTATTTTTATTCAATTAATTTATAAATATTTAAATATGAGATGAATATTTAAATATATAAATATTTAAATTTTATAAAAAATTATATATACATTTAAACCTGAGATGAATATAAAAAAATTAATTTATAAAGTTTAAATAAATAGATTAAGTTTAAAAACTATAATATTGTTAAATTTTAAATATATCAATTAATATATTTCATGTGCATAAAGTAAAAAATATATTAAATGTATAATAATTAACTATTTGTAATATTTATTAAATATGTACAAAATGTAAACAAACACAACATTTGAAAAATAAATAAAAAGTTTAAAAATCATAATATTGTTAAAATTTTTATTATTTTAAATTTTAAAAATCATAAAAATGAAACAATATCGAGGGATTACATTATATAGAAAGGAGTCTAGAATCTATCTTGTCAAACTCTTTTTCTCTATAAATAAGAGAATTTTTCGCTAAAGTAAAAAGTTTAAAACCAATAATATATGGATGACATTATGTCTTATACTTGATAACAATATTATATGTCACTATCTAATATATAAACATTGTAACACAATTAAATGTACAATTAAGTCATTCATAATAAACAACTAGAGAAGTGATCACATGTGCTATTCTTGTTAAAAAATAAAAAATATATATAAATAAATATTTATTTAGTATATTTAGGTAGCGTTTGTTAAAATAAGTAAGATAAGGGAGTATCAAGATAAGTCCGGAATGATTTTCGGACCAATATATGGAATGGTCAAGATAAAGTTGAGAAACATTTTAAAATTTTTATCAAACTGTTTATTAAATTCTTTGGAATGCATTAGATGACACATGGGTCATTTTTTTCTTATATGTAGGGACCAAGATATGTTTATTTTGAGAGGGAGGAGATATATGCATATCTTGAAAAATTAAGATAAGAGGTCACAAGATGATTTTCCCAATAATGGTCAAATAAATTTAACAAACATGTTAAAAATGATAGAAATTCGAGATGCATCCCATATCTTGCTTTTTCTATCCCATATATTGATTAACAAATGTCGCCTTAATAGTTATACTATAAAAAAATAATAAGGTGTTAATTTTTATTTTTGAAGTTTAAGTATCATGTATAAAACGCTAATGTTGACCAAGAAAAAAAATAAATATATTTTCATATAAATTTAAAAATTCTAATCCAGATCTCTCTCTCTTCTTTGCCACTATTTGTTAGTCACTAACTATTATTTGTCAACAACCTACTATCGATCACTTGTTGCCATCGCCATCATCTCTTTCCTCACACTATTAGTTGGTGTCACAACAAATTACCTCATATTGTCATCTCTTTATCATTTGTCCTCTCTTTTTCTCTTTGAGTTATAGATGGAATTTAGCAATTTGGAACCCACTGTGTTGATTAGATAGGTTCCGTCATTAAATACGATACTTTCTCAATCAACAATGAAATCCATTAACATTATTCTACTCTGCAATAGGGAATCCTAAGTGTAGTAGAAGTTTCAAATTTTTATTTTTTAAATTTTTTTTGTGAAACTCGAGATTTACCCTAGTAATTTGTAGATGTTCTGTAAGTTTCGTTTAATATAATTTTTATTTATAAAAAATTTAATTATTTGAGACAACAAACTATTAATAAATAATTCAATATATCAAACTAATTTATTATAATTAATCTTAAATTACATTATTTTTATCAATTAAATAATTATTAATATTATTTTTATAAATTATATTATTTTTTATTTAATTATTAAATATTAAAAAAACAAAATAAATTCAAGAGGTGGGAATCACCTCGCCTCTTTCCTAGCCAAATCCCTCTTCTACACCCAAAAATCCCAAATCCCCCCAAACTCCCCAAATCCCTAAGTCCCCAAACCTCCCACAAATCCCTCTCTCTAACTCTCTAACTCTCTCTGGCTCTCTTGCCCTCACTCACTGCCTCACCCTAGCCCTTGCTCACTCTCTCGCTTTTGCTCGTGGCTCGCCCTCGCTCTAACCTCTCACTTGCTGCCTTGCCCTCGCCCTCGCCTCTCGCTTGCTCACTCTGTCGCTCTCACTCGCAGCTCACCCTCGCTCGCTACCTCGCCCTCTTCTCTCGCTTGCTCACTCTGTCGCTCTCGCTCGTGGCTCCCTTCGCTCGCTGCCTTGCCCTCGTCTCTCTCTACCTCGCCCTCGCCAAGGTTTAGCTATTTCTTGGTTAAATTGTTTCTATCTTGTGTGTACCTTTGTTTTGGTTAAATTGTTTTCTATTGAATGCTATTGTTTCTAGCTTTCTTTTGTTTTGTGATATTTGCTTTGTTTTGTTTGTATTGTTTCTGTCTTATGTATCTTTGTTTTGTTTTGTGGGTTTTTTTTTTGCCTTGTTTTGTTTGTTTATATGCTTTGCTTGCAACCTCTTGGCCTTTCCAGTAATGTAAACCTTATTATTACAAATGTTTGTTAGGATTGTAATTTTATTATTTTTTGGGGTTATATTTAAAGTTTAAACATTTAAGTATTAATTTTTAATATTAATTAATTATCTTTTTTTAATAATTTTATCCGTTTTCACAACACTTTTTAAGAGGTGTTCTTTTTCTAACATAGCGAAAATATTTTTTAATTTTTTAATTATTTTTAATTTTTAATTTTTAATTTTTTTATTTTTAATATAATTTAGCAACTGAATATTTTCATGGTTAAATATTTTTTTTTATTTTTAATATATTTTAGTGACGGAATATTTCCGTTGCTAAAATAAAGTCTTATTTTTTTATTAAAAAATTTAGACTAAATATTCTATTGCTAAAATAAATTCTTATTTTTTTTAAAAATAGTGACAAAAATTTCCGTTGTTAAATTTTAAAAATATTACATTTAGCGATAAAAAAAATTTCATCGCTGAATTGACGACGGATCCGTCACAAAAAAAAAAATAGCGATGATGACTTTAGCGATGGACTTTTGGCTTTAGCGATGGAATTTTTCTGTAGCTAAAACCTAAAATTCTTATAGTGAATATTACCATACAAAAATTTATCATTAATTCAATTTCATACAGAAATTTCCTTGTTTCTACATCTTCTAGTATGTAATGTGAGATTTTCCCCCATTCTACTTGCTAGCATAGTTTTGGCATTAATGGTAGCAGGTATATCACATCACACTTATTTATTATTAAGAGGTATGCGCTGGGGAATGAAGAATGCGCTAGGGTGTTATTCTCTGGGCGCTTAGGTTCTATGTTCGAGACCTGGTCAGAGAAGGGAAAAATGCCCAACAGCCTGGGCAACCTTAAACGTTGAAAGACTGCCACACTGCCCTCACATTTACAAAAAAGGTTAAGGGTTAAACTAGTTGCTAACTTCTTTGATTTACCTTTCCTGTTGATATCGTAGGGCCGAGCAGTAAGAGGCACTCATGATGGTGCGTTAACCAAAAAAAAAAAAAAAAGGAATGTCATTATCAGTCATATATATATATACACTTAATTGATCTTAATTGTATCATCAATTAAGGGCTCTATATCAACAAGAGTAATGTTAAGAGTCAGTGTCATCAGTCATGTATCGTATTCTCATTTGAAGAGGTATTAGATAGAGAAAATAATTACATATAATCTCTTTAGTCTCCTCCAATGAAGAGACGTCATATAACTGATGATACCATCATTAATCATGATTCCTAACATATTCACATTGATAAGTAGGCAGTGCATACATGCATTGCTTTTAACCCAAATTCTAATTTAGAAACATTTAATTTCCTAACATATTCACATTGACAAGTAGGCAGTGCATACATGCATTGCTTTTAACCCAAATTCTAATTTAGAAACATTTAATTATAATCTGATGCATCATAAATTCGTGCCATTGGGTTTGTGATTATGAATTCATATTTATGTTTTTGTTATTTTAATAAATATGTTCATATAAGTTGAACAAGGAAATTATTCGACCATAAACTGCCAATTAAACTAGTGAACCAATTCCCCGACCAGCTAGTTTGACTACCAGTTTGATTTTAGTAATTAAGGATACCCCAACATAATCTATTATTAAAGATAAAATTAAATAGTTAAAAAAGTGAAGATGCGCATCCATCTCTAAAATCAATCATCAAACCTCTGCGTAATTAAATCTAAGTTGATTTCTGAATCAATCATAAAACTTGTGATTAATTAAATCTAGTGGATGACAACAATACTAGTTTATCATCACGGCAGCACCATTTTAGAAGATTAATTAATGGGGATGATTATTTATGGATTGGTTCAGAGATAGAACCCATCCATGCACAGCTGTGCTATCATCTTTATATCCCCACGCCTCAATCTGCTCAGCTATGGCAAAGTCAGAGAACATCCAGAACCAGAACACCACCCTAGAGGAAGGGTTATTTGGAAGACTTCCCAAAGAAAATAATTGTAATGGATTCGATCTTCTGTTCGATCAAGGTTTCTAGTGTCATGGCCCACGGGCGTAGCACGGTTGATTCTCAAGTAACAGAATGCACTCAAGGATGTAGGTTCAAGTCATGACTGTTAGGGATACAGAGAGTATAGATGCATATGTTATACAAAAATAACTTGCTTGATACAAGGATATATATCAGTTATAACCCGTTACAATACAAGAAACGTAAACTACAATATTTAACTACTATTATAACAGGAGCTTATAATCAGCAACAACAAATGATCAATAACAGAGGTTACCAGACTAAAACAGCAAAGTAGGAAAGATAGTTGAACAGCAACGCTTGCAACTAGAACAACAAGGAATCAAGAACAAATTTCTGGAACGTGGAAGAGGCAGGAACAAAAGTAGGTCGAGTTGCGCTTTGTGTTGTCCTGAAGACAGTTAGCGTCATGCACCGGCAGCAAGCAGACTACGGCGACTGTCTCAGCAGGATGAAACGACCTTTCCGGTGAACAGCAGCCACGAACGACCGGAGCTAGCAGAACTCAGGATGGACTTGCTCTTAGTGAAGAAAACTCGAGATGGGAGGCAAAACTTAAGAGGGGAGAAAACATGAAAGCTTATGGAGAATGGAAAACTTCACACACACAAAAATAAGCCAACAACCAATATATAAAGGCACCCCATAAACTTAGCAATGAAGGAAACTTGGAGACCAGGCCAATTTAGAAGAACTTGGGGGCCAAGTATATCTAGAAGACCTTGGGGGCTAAGGAAATCTAGAACACCTTGGGGACCAAGCAAGAAAGAAAGATAAAAATAAAAATAAAAATAAAAACCACACACACACGCACTCACTTCCAACAATCCCCCACATGAGTACGTGTGTGCAGAAACCATACAAAATTGACATGGAGTCATTGAGAGCAAACAGACAAGTTATGCATCAACAAGGTGTTTTTTGGACTTGAACCTTCTTTAGTGAATGTCTATTGAATTAACTGAAGAAATAGTGAGACTAGCTCTTGAACTATCATTCTGAAGGTAAATCGAGACAATAGACATCACACACAACTCATCTTGACCCACTGAGTTCTATACGATTGTGTCTATTTTGGTCTTAGACAGCATCCTGGATTTCATGAGAGCTCTAGAGAACCCAAGCCATTGAACAGTTCTCATAAAAGCGACCCCACTTCTACTCTCATATAGGGAAGCATTGACTAAGAGTACCCTGTCACTACTCCTCTTATATCAAGATATCAATCTTTCCTTTAACGTCGACAGGACACACTTTTCAATTTTTGAGACATGGGGAGAAACTAAAAGTTCCATAGTGTGTCAACTATGACTTATTCCAGCCAGTTGGCCAATTTAACCTAGATCTTGGGATCTCCAGTCAACTAGGTTTGGTTACCACCGAAAAAGTCATTTTTAAAGGCTTTAACCCCATTCCCATCGATGTAAATTTGACTTACTCACGAGTCACTCCTTTCGTTAAAGGATCAACTAGATTTTCTTTTGACTTCACGTAGTCAATGTAAATTATTCCATTTGTGAGCAATTCTCTGACAGAGTTATGCCTGCGCCTAATGTGTCTTGACTTTCCATTGTAAACACTATTCTTAGCCCTCATTGAGACAACTAAGTTGTCACAGTATATGCAAATAGCATTAATAGGCTTTGGCCATAATGGAACGTCTTCGAGGAAATGAAGAAGCCACTCAGCTTCTTCACCTGCTTTATCCAGAGCTATAAACTCTGACTCCATGGTTGACAGTACTATACAGGTCTGTTTTGAAGATTTCCACGACACAGCAGCACCACCTAATGTGAATACATACCCACTGGTTGATTTAGTCTCTAAGCTATCGGAGATCCAATTACCATCACTAAATCTTTCCAGCACATGTGGATATTTTGTATAGTGCAATCCATAGTCCAGGGTGTACTTCAAGTACCTAAGCATCCTGACCAATACACCTCAATGGTCATGCCCGGGATTGCTCGTGTATCTCGCTAGCCTGCCTACAGAGTAGGCTATGTCAGGTCTAATACAATTCATAATGTACATCAGACTCCCAATAACTCTGGCATATTCCAAAGAAGATACACCTTCATCATAATTTTTCTTCAACTTTGAATTTGGGTTAAACAGAGTAACTGCTAGCTTACTCTCGAAGTGACCAAATCTTCTCAACACTTTCTCTATACAATGCGATTGAGAAAGAGCATACCTTTTGGAATTCCTTATTATTCGAATTCCAAGAATAACATCAGCAAGACCAAGGTCTTTCATGTCAAAGTGTGAGTTCAACATTTGCTTTGTGGATTGTATGACACTTCGATTCGTGCCCATTATCAGCATGTCATCCACATACAAGCACACAATGACACATTCTTGGTTTATGATTTTTACATAAACACATTTATCACACTCATTTATCTTAAATTCATTCGACAACATTATGTGATCAAACTTCTCATGCCATTGTTTAAGCGCCTGTTTCAACCCATAAAGAGACTTTACTAATTTACAAACCTTCATTTCATGTCCCTTTACTACAAACCCTTCAGGTTGTTCCATATAGACTTCTTCTTCTAAATTTCCATTCAGGAATGCTGTTTTTACATCCATTTGATGTATCTCCAAGTTGTGTAACGCTCCAATAGCAATCAGCATCCTGATAGACGTGATTCTCGTCATTGGAGAATACGTGTCAAAGAAGTCTTGTCTTTCTTTCTGACAATAGCCTTTAGCTACCTACCTAGCTTTGTACTTATCAATAGTATCATTGGCCTTTAATTTCTTTCTGAAAATCCATCTGCACCTAACTGGTTTACACCCAGCTGGCAAATTGACCAATACCCAGGTATTGTTTTGCAAGATGGAATCTATTTCACTATTAATAGCCTATTTCCAATAAGGAGCATCAGGAGATGACATTGCATCACCATAGGTTTGCGGCTCATCTTCTAACACAAAGGTTAGGAAATCTGGGCCAAAGGAAGAGGCCTTCCTTTCCCTTTTGCTTCTTCGAGGCTCAATGTCAATTTCCTGCCCATCTTGGCCTTTTGAAGAACTTGCTTTATGAGTTCTCTTAGAACCACTTGCACTGGGTTTATCTCCCTTAAAAAGGAAGATGTTCTCAAAGAACTCCACTTCTATAGATTCCATAACCATATTGACATTAATGTCAGGAATTTCTGACTTTGTTACCAGGAACCTATAGGCAGCACTATGCGAGGCATAACCTATAAAGACGCAATCAATAGTTTTTTGACCAAGTTTAGTCCTTTTAGGTAAAGGAACCTGCACCTTGGCCAAACACCCCCACACTTTTAGGATTTTGTAGGAGGGTTGTCTACTATTCCACATTTCATAAGGCAACTTGCCAGACTTCTTATGTGGAATTCTATTTAATATAAAATTTGCAGTAAGCAACGCTTCCCCCCACAAATTATAGGGTAAACCCGAACTATTTAACATGCAATTTATTATATCCTTCAAAGTTCGGTTGTTCCTTTCAGCTACACTATTTTGTTGTGGTGTATAAGGTGCTATCGTCTGATGGATTATACCATGAGATTCACAAAACTCAGACAGAGCTGATGATTCATACTCATCACCCCTATCTGATCCGAGCACCTTAATTTTCTTTCCCAGTTGATTTTCAACTTCTGCCTTGAATGTTTTAAAAACATCAAAGGTCTCATCTTTATTGCGTAGTAAATATACATAGCAATACTTACTGCAGTCATCAATAAATGTGACAAAATAATTCTTTCCACCTCTAGTGGGGGTACTTTTCATGTCACAAACGTCATTGTGAATTAGGTCGAGTAATTCACTATTCCTTTCCACAGATGGAAACGACTTTCTTGTAAACTTTGATTCAACACAAACTTTACATTTGTGTCCCTTATCAATGTTAAAGCTAGGTAATAACCCTAGATTAACCATTCTTTGGAGGGAACAATAATTGACATGTCCTAATCTTGAATGCCAAACATCACACAACTCAATAATATAAGCAAAAGAGTCATTCTTATTATTCTTCTTAGGCACTTGGGCCTGTACATTCAATTTGAACATGCCATCATCTAAATATCCCCGACCCACATACATTCCCTCTTTGGTAAGAGTAAACTTATCAGACTCAAAAACGAGTTTAAACCCATTTTTGTTCAACAAGGTTCCAGACACCAGATTCTTGCAAATCTCGGGCACATGCCAGACATCTGTGAGGGTCAGGATCTTCCCAGATGTCCACTTTAGCAGCACATTGCCCTTGCCTTCCACAGTCGAGGTTGCGGCATTTCCCATGTACACCTTTTCAATGCCATCCATCTTCTCATAAGTTGAGAACAAGGATTTATCCTTGCAAATGTGTCTTGAAACACCTGTATCAATCCACCAGCCTTTGGCGTTATCAACCATGCAGACTTCAGTGATGACTGCAACGAGCTCATCATCTTTCACCATATTGGTATAAGAAGGCTTAGACTTGCGTTGGTTACTACCAGAGCTTTGACCTTTCTTGTGTCTGTAATCCACAGCCCTATGGCCTATCTTACCGCATACCCAGCAGGTGCCTTGAATGCGTTTGTTGGTAGTGGACTTCTTCGGACCCAGCAATCCGCTTACTCTCTTACCTTGCTGCTTCTTAGGCTGAGATTTGAGAGCCTCGGCTAAGTGAGCCTTAGCTTCATATCTATCTGAGACTTTATCTCCTTTACGATTGTCTTCTTCAATTCGAAGACGAAGGGCCAGATCTTCCATAGATAGCTCCTTGCGTTTATGCTTGAGATAGTTTTTGAAATCCTTCCATGAAGGCGGCAGTTTCTCAGTCACAGCGGCAACTTGGAATGGCTCATTGATGACCAATCCTTCACTATGCAAATCACTAATGACGATTTATAGTTTCTCCATCTGGTTGACCACCAATTTGGTATCAACCATCTTGTAATTCAGGAACTTGCCCACCAGAAATTTCTTGGTGTCAGCGTCCTCAAGCTTATATTTCTTTTACAAGGCCTCCCACAATTGCTTAGAAGTAGCATACGCAGTGCAGTACACATTATACAGCGGGTCGGCCAAGTCACTCGGAATATAATTTTTACAAAGGAAATCTGAGTGCATCCATGCCTCCCTCGCAGCCACAGTCTCTGTGGTCATATTCTCTTCCGAGACAACGGGACAATCCTCTTTGAGGATGTGGGCTAGATTCAGCGTGGTCAGATAGAACAACATTTTCTATTGCCACCTTTTAAAATCTTCACCATTAAATAGTGGTGGCTTCTCAACATGTGGAGTTGGCTTGGCCACGGCTGAACTGAGCCCTTGCATAGAAGTTGTTGCAGAAACAAAGGCAGTTGGCGGGTGAAGACCCGAGATAACAACAGGGGGCGGGTTTGAACCCGAGGCAAAACCAGTAGCAACGACACCAAAACCATCAACAAGAATAAGGGCATCCATCTTTTCTAGACTCTTTTACTAACTGTCTTCAGATTGTTAAGGATACAGAGAGTATAGATGCGTATGTTATACAAAAATAACTTGCTTGATACAAGGATATATATCAGTTATAACCCGCTATAGTGCAAGAAACGTAAACTACAATATTTAACTACTATTACAACAGGAGCTTATAATCAGTAACAACAAATGAATAATAACAGAGGTTACCAGACTAAAACAGCAAAGTAGGAAAGACAGTTGAACAGCAACGCTTGCAGCTGGAATAACAAGGAATCAGGAACAAATTTCTGGAACGTGGAAGAGGCAGGAATAAAAGTCGGCCGAGTCGCGCTTTGCACTATCCTGAAGACAGTTAGCGCCATGCATCGGTAGCAAGCAGACTACGGTGACTGTCTCAACAGGATGAAACGACCTCTCCAATGAACAGTAGTCACAAACGACCAGAACTAGCAGAACTTAGGATGGGCTTGCTCTTAGTGAAGAAAACTCGAGATGGGAGGCAAAACTTAAGAGGAGAGAAAACGTGAAAGCTCATGGAGAATGGAAAACTTCACACACACAAAAATAAGCCAACACAACCAATATATAAAGGCACTCCATAAACTTAGCAATGAAGGAAACTTGGAGACCAAGCCAATCTAGAAGAACTTGGGGCCCAAGTATATCTAGAACACCTTGGGGGCTAAGGAAATCTAGAACACCTTGGGGACCAAGCAAAAAAGAAAGATAAAAATAAAAATAAAAACCACACACATACACACTCACTTCCAACAATGGCAATCGCAGTGTGAGAGTTTCACCCCTCTATGGGGGTGGCTCCTTGTGAGTATCATACACTGTACCTCCTATCTGGTACACTATCGTGTATCGTGACTAACCCTCCCACATATGTGGGACAATGTGTGGGAAGCCCTCGAGGGATTTCACCTTTTGCACCCAAGGTTTTTGGTGTCATGAGAGAATCGTTGAGAACGTCGTTTCCTGTGAACAGCATTTCCAGGCACATGAAACTGATACGATCTTAGCTTCCTTCCCAAAATGCGGCACCACCTGGTTGAAAGCCCTCATCTTCGCCGTAGCCAACAGAAGCAAGCATCGGCTCATAGAGAGCCCGCTGCTCTCAATCAGCCCCCACGCTCTTGTTCCTTTTCTTGAGTTCCAAATCTACCGAAAGCCTCCTCTCTTTAATCTCCAAGACATTCCCAGCCCAAGAATTCTTTCCACTCACTTGCCATACTCTGCACTGCCTGCCTCCATCAAAACTAATTCCAAATGCAAGCTTGTCTATATATGCAGAAATCCCTTGGACCAGTTCATCTCCTACTGGCACTTTGCATCCAGTATACAGTCCAAGAGTCACTACTCCGTCTCACTGGATGAGTGGTCCAAAAGGTACTGTATGTCTGGGATTACCCCTTTTGGCCCTTTCTGGGATCATATGTTGGGATATTGGGAGGCCGGCCAAGAGAATCCGGGCCAAATTCTCTTCTTGAAGTACGAAGACTTGAAGGAAGATGATGTGTTTTACGTTAAGAAGCTGGCCGAGTTCTTGGGGGTTCCATTTTCAACGGAGGAAGAAAGGGACGGGATGCCTGAACAGATATGCAGGCTGTGTAGCTTTGAGAATTTGAAAGATTTGGAAGTGAACAAGAGTGGCAAATTTGATGATCAAAGTCCCGTCGATAACAAACAATATTTCAGGAAAGCAAAGGTTGGAGATTGGTCCAATTATCTTTCTTCATCTGTGGCCGAGGCCCTAAAGAATCTCATTCATGACAAACTTGAGGGTTCTGGTTTAACCTTCAAAACGTCCTAATAATATTTAATGCCTTGTCTTTACCTTCAAATAAGATGGGTTCTGCTTGTGGCCATTCATGAAATTCTTAGTTAAATTTCATATACATATACATATATATATATATGGTCATTTCCCAAGTTTCTACTCCTTTGAGTATGCTTTGCTCAAGAATTTGGCAGTCTTGTAAGATTTTTCCCAATTCTAATGTTTGGAATGGTGTTATTTAAATTATGGAATTGAAGAATTCAATTACATTTAAAATAAAAGTTTTAATTATGGAATGGATTTCATCTATCAAATTTAGACTGATTATGTGACTCTTTAATTACACGGTTAGAGCTAAGAAAAAAATTTAAACACGATAAGTTCGAGGGATTTGATTTAAGATTCAAAATGTGTAAATGAAATTGTATTTACCATCAAATAAGATTGAGTTCTGTTTTAATCATAATAAAATTTATTATTAGTTGAATTTTCCATAGTAATTTTCTTGTTTCTACATCTTCTCTTTCAGCGTGTGATGTGAGATTTCTCCCCATTCTACTTATTAACATAGTTTAGACCTTAATAGTAGGATATATGTCACGTCACACTTATTTAATTTTAGGATGACGTATGCCATTATCAATCACATATAATTGTTACTATCCGATTCGTGCAATAGTTGTCCTGTTTTTTGACTCTCCTCGTATTTAAGGCAATTATAATAATTCTTGAGTTTGAACTTATCTAGATTAATTTTTTCTACAGAAGGAGGTTGAGGTTTAGTCTCCCTATTAATTCTTCAACGCTCAAGTTAGTCACTATACTTAAACACAACGTAATAATGATACAATAAATACATAATATATATTGTATTTATATAAGTAAGCTAAAAGGTCAATATAAATTGAGATGAAACCACATGGATGGTTAGATTAGATCATCTAGATAGACTAGGCGAGCCAGGTATAGGTGTAGACTTGGGCTTGAGCCTTCCTTAGTACTCCTTAACCAGATAGTCTTGTTTTGTTAGAATCTCAATTAAATATGAATTACTTAGGACTTAGGGTTTTACCTTTAGAAATTAGAGATTCCATCATCAAATACACCCCTAAATTCATTACTCTCAACGAATTTGTTGAGGTGTAATTGAAATGACAAAAAAACTCGAGTGTCTAAATAAAAAAAAATATACAAATATAAAGGTTAAAATATATATTTGGCTGAAAAACAATGTCATTGGTATCATGTTGTTCCAAGTGGCCTTGTCTAATGAAAAACACACTTAATATCCAGTGGAACCAACAAAAGCCATTTTTGCGTTTGCTTTCTTATCATTGGCATCAGGTTGTTTGGCTTTATTACTAGTTTGCTAGTGATATAGGGAAATTTATGGTTACTATTGCATTTCTTAGTTTCTTATTATTATTTGAAGTTTCTCTTTTTCTTTGTTGCTCTGAATTACATTATTGTATAGTGGTAATGCTATAATTACAGTATTGCTTTATCATGCTTCCCTCACTAATAGAGCTCTATTGTTCTTTTGCACCATAGTTTCATTTCTTAGGAAACAGGGAACCTAGCTATCTAGTAGCAGACATATCCCAAAGGGTAATTCCTTTTTATCATTTTCCAACAAGATATTCCTGGAAATGGTACGTCTAGAACAAAGTGATTTTTCCAACAAGAGATTTGTGTAATTTTTTTTAAAATAGGGTGGGTGCTGGAATTAGTAGAAAGCTAGTCGTAGCTTCCAGTCACAATAATACCTGTGAACTTATTAGTAATTTCCAACCAGAGGATGGTTATAATGTTATATATATCAAGTGTTTATTTGTTAAAATTATTTACTAACTCTTAAAAAAAAAAAAAGTTATATGACTTTTTATCTAAATTTTTTTAAAAAAATTAATCTATATATCTTTCAATGTATTTTAAAATATTTAATAAATAATTTGATAAAAAATTTAAAATATTTCTCATATTTATCTTGACTATTTTATATCTTAATTTAAAAAATATTTCAATTTTATTTTGATATAAGATTATCTTGCTCAATTAAATAAATATTATTTAATAAAATATGTATGAGGAGGGAGAGTAATTTAGTTCATTTAGTTGTTAGCAGGGTAAATGTGTTTTATCTTTTGTTAATAATGTGTTTTTTTTTAATTTATATACAAGTATACACAATTAAGACAAGTAAAATGATAAATAATTAATAATTTAGATTGTTAACTAAATCTCTTATTTAAATAATTAATTACTCAAAAAAATAAATTCTAAATTGTGCAACTAAAAAAAATAAATTATTTTTTAAATAATTAAAATTTAATTGATTAAAGACTACAATTTTTTATATTCATCTAACAAATCCACTTTATTCAATTACTTCAATCTTGATTGATTAAGTTATTAATTAAGCATTTTAATTTATTTATTAATCTCTATCTAAATTTAATAAATTTATTCAATTAACCTAACTGTCGCTTTAAAAGGCAACACCTGGTTGATATCCTAGCCAAGAGTATAGATTCGACAGTTGGACATAATAGTATCAACAGCACAAAAGGCGAAAAGAGATCAAAACCATTCAAAGCGCTAATTAGTTGGACTTAGTTCTCACGAATAATATGCTTTCCCTCACGATATAAATGATTATTGCCAACGATTTCTTCTTAATTAGCTAATGAAATATTAGACTATTTTATATAGATCCTTAATTTGTAAATTAAATTTTTATATTAATAAAGATAAACAAGATGAATATTTTGCATCTAAATATTTCTCTAAGGCTAAATATGATCATTTTTAGCAGACGAAACTCTCATATATAACCCATAATCTCTCCTTTCTTGTCCAAGAAGTTTGTTTTAGCCTTGCAAGCTGTTATGATTAATAGCTTTCACTCCGCCATTCTGTTCTCTTCCCAAAAGTGCTACTTTGACACTTTTTTTTTGGTATGTTCGTGTTCGCGTTAATGTGTTATATTTTATATTTAATGTCATTAAAAATGTCAAGAATACTTGTTTAAATAATATTTCTGATTCGCAAAAATACTTGTTAAAATAAGGTATCATAAATAAAAATATTATGTAAATATTTAATTTTAACATTTAAAATAACACTCGTTCACTTATACACTAAAGGGGTATTTGTTAAAATGAGCAAAATAAGAGACATTAAGATAAGGTTAGAATGCATTCTGAATCAAGATATGAAATGGTTAAGATAAGAATGAAAAACATTTCAAGATTTTTATCAAATTGTTTGTTAAATTTTTTAAAATGCACTATAGGACACAAATGTCTTTTTTTTCTTATCTATAAAAATCGAGATATACTTATCTTGAGGGGAGAGAGATAAGCATATCTTGAAAGATCAAGATAAAATGTCATTAATAATTTTTTTAAAGTTTTTTGGATAAGTTTAATAAATATGTTGAAAAGAATAGAAGTTCGAAATGCATCTCATATTTTAGTTTTTTCATCCTATATCTTAATTAACAAACGCCCCTAAGTGGATAAAAGTATTAGGAATGATTTAATAAAATTTGATGAATGATAACTCAGCCGTATATATCTAAACTCATATTATGTCATTTGTACACAAGGTAATATATTTTAAGAATAATAAGATTTCACTTGAAATGATCATCTATTTCACCTGATAAGAATATACTGGGTATTTTGCTTACTCGATCAATTAGGCCAAGTGATTGTTTCGATTTAATAGGTATAGTTTAGTTTAATTGGTCAGGCAATTCCAAGATCTTTTTTTCTTTCTTTCTTAGAAGAGAATAAGTTAAAAATTTCATCTTAATAACATTTTTAATAGATATGTATTAGAATTATTAGTTGGAAAAGACCTTAATTATTTAACAACTTAATGGAGAAGAAATCTTGAGAGAGATAGTCTATGTTGAAATTGTACAAAAACAAAAAAGGAAAATAGATATCATATGAAATAAAAACGAATAAATGATACTTTATTCGTTTATTTGGTCGGAGCTAGGTAGATTTGGCTAGATCTGGGTATTGGGTAGATCAGGTCGAATCTGAGTAGATCTGACTGGATTTGGATATTAGGTAGATCTTGTCAGATATGGGTAGATTTGGTTGAATCTGGGTACTGGGTAGATCTTGCCGGATTTGGGTACTTGGTAGATTTGGTCGGATCTAGATAGATCTAGTTGGACATGATGGAGGATATGAGGGATTTGCAGGTGGAGACATGACGGATGAAAGGCTAGAAGCGATAAAAGGCTGATGTGACGAATTTGGGCAAATTTGGTCACGATAGGGAAGAAGGAGGTGGATTTGGGCATATCTGGTCAGATTTGAGTAGATCTGATTGGATTTGGACAGATTTGGTCAGACAAGGAAAAATGTGGGAAGAATGCGGCAGATTTGGGCAGATCTAGCCTCTAACGACAACAACAGCAGTAAGGATTTGGGCAGATCTGATCGAATCTAGGTAGATTTGACTGGATTTGGGCAGATTTGATCAGACAAGAAAGAATGTGGGAAGAAGGCAGAGAATTTGGGCAAATTTGGCTGCGGGCGGCGATGATAGCAATAAGGATTTGGGTAGATCTGGTCATGACAAAGAAGAAAGTGGGAAGCTGATTAGATCTGATCACATACGCATTCACGCAACCCTCACACATACGCACCATGCAATCACAGTATATAAATCTAAGATATAGTAGATACGGAGGCGGAGCCAGCAGCGTTGAAGCGAAAGCTTTGAAGCTGCGGAAGCGGAAGTGTTGAAGCAAAGGGCTGTAGAAGGTGACAAAAGGCTGATACGGAGGTTTTGCAGATTGGGGATATGGGGGTTTTGGGGGCTGGGGATTTGGGGTTAGAATGATTGCAGGGCTGGGGAGTTTGGGGGATTGGGGGGCGCAAGGATAGGGCAGGAGCATCTCCTGCTTGCTTATTTATTTTTTAATTTTTTTTAAGTTAAAATATTTAATTATTAAATAAAAATAAAATAATTTATAAAAATAAAATATTTTATAATTATAATAACTGAGAAAATATATATATATGGAGATTAGGGCAGTTCCATACCCTAACGGCCCAAGTCCCCCGCTACCATCACAGCTTTCCTGTAAAATTCATATTTGAATCTTGTTCCAATTTCTCTAAATCGGGTTAAATAACGAGTTTCATTCTAAAAATTAAGACATAATTCAATATAATAATTATTAAATAATTTAACTAATAATTTATGATAATAAAATAATTTAAATTATTGCACTAAATTAATATTTATTTAAAAATATAATTATGTTATAAATCTAATAATTATAATAAATTAGTTTAATATACTATATTCTTTTTAATGTGTTCATAATTTTTTAATACATTGTATTATCAATAAATAATTAATGTTAAATTAAGCTAGTTTAATAATTATATTCATGCATTTATAAAAAAATATAGTCAACTTAGGGATTACTTATATAAATATTAGTTAAATCTTAATAATTCTTTTTTATTATTTTACGGTTAGAATTTAAATTTATAGTCAATAATGAGGAAAAAGTGGTATAACTATTTCTTAACTATGAGTATGATTAGTTTTCTTTATTCAAATTATTATAAATCTTTTACATTAAAACAAATTATATTAATTTATTTAATCTTTTATTTACTTATATTTTTTAGGTTCTTGCAATGCATAAATAACATAAGAAGAAAGATACTCGAAGTTAAATTTAATGTTGCTATCATTACACTGTATCTGTATTATGTACTAATCATATTAAAAATAGTTAGAGATTTTTTGTAGTGTGTGGTTGACATTAGTTTTATTTTATATGATTAATTATAAGTTTTTGAAGTTATATATTGTGTGCTTTAGATTTCATTTAGATTGTATGAGTTAGTATAGGTTTAGAAAAAAATATTATTCCCAAAAAAATGACTTTTTCTACTACAAAATTGAATTTAGTGATATCGTAGTGGTTTATTAATTGTATATAGAATTAACTATAAAAATATAATTATTGATGACAAAAAGTAAAGCAAATCAATTTACAACGAAAATTAATCTGATTAACAATGATTTGATGTAGTGAAAAATAAGTGTTTTCTCTATAATTTTGTAGAAAAAATCAAACTTTTTATAGTGAATGTAAATTTTAATTAATTATTTTTTAGTATTACAAGAATTGTTATGACTAGATAAATAAAATTACTTAAAATATTCAGTTATTTGAATAAAAAAGTGATCGATTATCTAGAATTAAAAAAATATATAAATTTATAATTTAATTTGTCTGATGACATTAGTATATCTATACTTTTTTAATTCAAACACTACACCATCACTATTTAAGTGGATTCATTTTATTAGTTTAAAATTGAACATTTAGTGACTATCGAAAGTGACCGTCACTAACGGTTGCACATTTAGTGACGACCATATGGGGTTGTCACTAATGCTCCCCAATCTGTGACTAACTTTGCACGACCCTCACTAAAAGGTTGCACATTCAATGACGATCAAATGGGGTCGTCACTAATGCTCCCCCATCTGTGACCGACGTTACGTGACCCTCACTAAAATGTTGTACATATGGTCTTAACTAATGATCTCCAATCTGTGATCGACGTTGCCCGACTTTCACTAAAATGTTGCACATTCAGTGACAACCATATGGGGTCATCACTAATGCTCCCCCATCTGTGATCAACATTGCACGACCCTCACTAAGGTTGCACATTCAGTGACGACCATATAGGATTGTCACTAATTGTAACACCCGAGAATAATTTGAGAATAAAAATAATATTTGATAAAGGGCATAATTGGAATTTTGAAAAAAATAAGACTACAGGGTACACTAACACAGCTTTGGACGACCGAATTAGTCAGAGGGAGTACCCCAGACCCTAGACATCCAAGGAAAATGGTATAGTAACGACAAGTGATTTAAATTATAATTTTTAGTGATAAAAGAAATGAGACCGGGAACAGCTTTCGGTACAGCGAAAATACAGCTGCCAATTAGGTCGTATTACCGAATTGTTGTAAACGATGTCCAAAAAGTCAACGGAGAGTTTCAAGGACTAGTATTCGATGCGTAGAACAACCCTTAAGTCGTTTCAGGTAGAATCGAATGGATTTGAGGTCAAATCAATCAATCGGGCCTAAGTGTAATTTTCTAAAAATGCCTGAGGGAGGTCAAAACGGTAATTTTTCGAAAGTTTCAAGGGAGAAATGAGAAGTACTAATCTTGAGGGTCTTAGTAATAGTGTTGGGAAGATCAGGGGCTTAAGGATAAGGGCCAAAATGTAAAAGGAAGTTCAAGGGGGCCAAACTGCAATTTTCAAAAATCTGCCAAAGCATGGCAGATTTGGCCAAGATTTTGGCCTGAAAATCTGGGGATTTGGAGCTTCTCTTCGACAGGGCATGGCCAAGGTCGCGTGAGGGAAAAGTAAGGGCTTCTGATTGGTCGAAAAATCGGACGAATTTGGCTATAAATAGCCGAGTTTTGGTGAAGGTTTGCATCAACAATTTTACTTCGGATTTCTCACTTTTGGGAGCGAATCAAAGGTCAGGGATAAGGGGCTTTTGTTCCCCAGGTTGTGAGGAGTAATTTTGGGAATTTTGGGAATTTTTGGAGTGGTATAGGGGTGTTTTGCATTTGGCCGTGTATATATAGAGAGTGAAGATGAAATCGGGTTGTAGAGTGATTGATCGAGAGATCTAATAAGGGGCTTTTGTTCGCGAGGTTATGGGTAACTGATCTGAAAAGTTTCGTATCAATCGGAATTTAAATCGAAGGTCAATTTGGCTCGCCGAAAAACGCAAAGCTTCGCTGGAGCCGGACTGTAAATCGTCAAATCGGGCAGCTTCCGGTAAGTTTTTCGGCCATGTGAGGGTCCCATTGTGATCGACTTGAAGAGAGCTTCAAGATGGTGTCTTCAGATCAGCCATCGGAGAAGGTCGCCGGTCGCCGTCGCCTGAGAAGATGATCGGAGGTATTTTTTGTGTTTTTTTAAATACTGAAAATATAGAAAATTCGATAAAACATAGAATTAAAGGAATTAAAATTCTGGAAAAATATTCAGAAATTCAAGAAATATGAATAGTTTATTTTTATGAATTTTTATCTTGGAAATTTCTTGGGGAAATAATTATTTTTTATTTTTGAAAGGAAATGTAAATAGAAAATAAATAGGAACAATTTTTATAAAATTATGAAAAAATTCCAGAAGTATAAGGAATTTATTTGATGAGTTTTGATGATTTTTATTGAAGTATATTCGAAGTAAATCGATGAGAAATAAATTTTCTCAAGGAAAAGTAATTATGGAAATTTGAGAAAATAGGAGAAAAATATGGAAAATTTCCAGAAAATCCCAGAGGCTTATAAATATTGTTTTATGAATTATTATGGAGAAAAATTTGGAAAACTAATTGAATAGGTATTTATTTGGAATTATTGAGAGAAAAAATAGGAAGCAATTAGGGAAAAATAAGGAGAAAATTGGGAAAATAGATATTAATTTCCCTTTGAATGCACATGATGTCTAGGTTATCGTTGAGGCTCGAATTTGAACTAGAGACCGCCTGGCACGAGAATCGAGGTCGATCGATCACGCATTTCAAGAAATCTTGAATTTAGCCCAAGGTGAGTGTTCGCCCCCAACTTTGTTTTGAATTATGAGTGGTTCTACCCGAAAAGACTTTAAGTGACATGTGAATGGTTTACTGTGTGTGTTCATCCCTATGGCTTAGTTTATTGTGATGGATTGTCCAAACAGTTATTTACACATGCATTAAATTTCGTACGGTAAATTGCATACATCGAAATATTGATTTTAAGCTATGCATGTTATGATTTTCGACATTGGCTTGTTTTGTGTCGTCCGTGTGGGACGTGGGGTTGTTAACCTATGACGTAGTCCAGAGTGACAGCACTCGGGATGCGTACCTAGGATTAATG
This sequence comes from Diospyros lotus, assembly GCF_014633365.1. Taxonomy (NCBI): domain Eukaryota; kingdom Viridiplantae; phylum Streptophyta; class Magnoliopsida; order Ericales; family Ebenaceae; genus Diospyros; species Diospyros lotus. The sequence continues at coordinate 1,072,103 of NC_068341.1, forward strand.
CTAGGTGACCCACTTGGGACGGGGTTGAGACGGACTTCACCCTACGGGACCCAAGTGGCGGGGCTGAGAGTGGACACCACCCCGGTTGTTGGCTCAAGTGGCGGGGCTGCGAGTGGACACCACCCCAGATTCCTTTGAGCAATAGCATTAATGCCGAGGTGACGTCGATTCCGAGGATAGTGCTGATGTGACACTCTTGGGGCTAGGGTTGCGTTGGGTTTTGGATTACTTTTGAGTTGGAGCGTAAAGCCTAACAATGACAATGGGGTGATTCCCGGGTTCATATGTCGAGGTTGTCCCTCTTAAGCATGATTGTTTTGCTAATGGACCGAAGTGGTCGTGTCGCCTTTAGAGAGATTGCACTTTCCCGGGTTAGGGTTAAGTGCTATGTGGGATTCTCTTAGGCTGGTGCATGTAGGGATTTATCGATTTTGTATATGATTTTTCATATTTGCATGAAAACGTTTTTGAACTCTCACTTAGATGATTCAGCATCTAATTTGGACTATGTTCTTGGAATATTCAAACGTTCCAGGTGAAAGCAGTGGTGCTAAGGGAAAGAATATCATCGAGATGTAGCGGCTATGTTTAGTTTTCGTAGGTTTTATCCATGATTACGATGTTCAGAGATTATGTAATATTTTGATATTTTCATGTGAAACATCGATTTGATTATTGTAAAAGGAATTGTCGATTAAATATTATTGAGGTTTCGATCTTTCTTCCGCTGATGTGATTGATATTACACTACAAGAAAAATCAGTTTTAGTGACGGAAAAATCCGTCACTAAAAACATAAAATCCGTCACTAAATTTTTCTGTGACGGGTTTAGTGACGGGGTAAAATCCGTCACTAAAGCGGGCGTGACAGAATTTTAGTGACGGGGTGAGTGTTACCCGTCGCAGATCTGTGATGGGATAGCAGTTCCGTCACAGATTTGTGACGGGTGTCCCGTCACAGATCTGTGACGGGGCAGTACTACCCGTCACAGATCTGTGACGGGGAAGTTCTGCCCGTCACAGATTTGTGACGGGGGAAGTTCATCCCGTCACAAATCTGTGACGGGATGAATTTCCCCCGTCACAGATCTGTGACGGGAAAGTACGACCCGTCACAGATCTGTGACGGGAAGTACTGCCCCGTCACAGATCTGTGACGGGCTCTACCCGTCACAAAAATTCTTAAAATAAAAAATAAAAACGAGCAATCTGTGACGGGATACTACCCGTCACAGATCTGCGACGGAGCACCCGTCACAGATATTTTTAAATATAAAAAAAATAATATTAAATAAATAATTAATATTTTATAAAATTAATATAAATAAAAAAATAATTTTGGAAAAAAATTAAATTAATATTAATATTTTAAATCAATAATATATTTTTAATTTCAAAAAATATATTTTTAATTTTTAAATTCATAAAATTAAAATTTATATTTATTAAAATTAAAATTAATATTTTCTTTTATAAGAATAAAAAAATTTAAAATAACAACAATTTTTTTAAAAATTTAAATAAAATATTAAAAATAACATTAAATAAAATTAATATTACTCACATTCACATTAAAAATAAAAGAAATTTAACATTAAAAAGAAAATTAATATTATTTTAAATCATAATATATTTTTATGAAATTAATATATTTTTAATTTCAAAAAATATATTTTTAATTTTTAAATTTATAAAATTAAAATTTATATTTATTAAAATTAAAATTAATATTTTCTTTTATAAGAATAAAAAAATTGAAAATAACAACAATTTTTTTAAAAATTTAAATAAAATATTAAAAATAACATTAAATAAAATTAATATTACCCATATTCACATTAAAAATATAACAAATTTAACATTAAAAAGAAAATTAAAATTTAATATTAATATTAAGATTACCCAAGTTTACTTCAATGTTTACAACATTCCACTACAATCAATCGTCATTATTATTAGCATTTTCATCTTCATGATTGTCACTCTCATCTTGATCAGCTACCGGGTCAGATCCACCTGGAACAGTCGACGGTCCAGCATCTGCAGTAGATTGTTTTGTCAATCTACTTATTACTATATTCATTTCTGACTGCCACGCTGTCACTTGTTCTTGCCACTGTCGTAATTGCCGATTCTCAGCCCGGGATTCAAGCAACTCATCAGTTAATTGGGTGACTTTAAGTTTCATTTGTTGAAACTCTGGTGATATATGTGAAGATGATTGGCTAGATCGATTGGTGGTAGATGGATATAACAAATTAGCTTGGGAGCCCAGCCCGTATATTCGACCCTTTCTATTCCGACCACTAACAGCTTGATAGAAGATGTCGTGTTCATTAACTGTAGGCGATGAGGACTCTCCAGTACTTGTGGATGATGAAGATGCCTCCGCACTCAATCTTTCATATTTTTCCTATAAAATTAAAACATTCATGTAAATGATTTAAAAAATTATTTTAGAATAAAAATTTTAATTTAATTTATAAAACACACTTACAGCGATGGCCCTAGATCTGTCATCGACCCACACTTCTTCTCCTTGATTATCTTTCCTGGTGTGGGTTCTCCTGAAGAATTCAAACTCATTGGGCTCACGATTCAATTCAGTTGCCTGTATAAGAAATTAATAAATAATATAGTAAATAATATAGTAAACTTATAATTTAAATAAATTAAAAAAAATATATAACTTAGCATAAGTAATTACCAGCCTTCTTCGAGTCAAGGAGAATGGAATGGACCCGCCAGTGTGGAGCGACCCACCGGTCTCGGAAGCACGATTTTTTTTATTTTGTGTGGCAATTTTTTTGTTGCTTTCTTCTGCCCACTTTGCATCAAGTGCCTTACGCACGTCGGGATCCATCCACATTGCTTCGTCTTCCCCATTTCTAATTCGATGCAAATGGCTCCTAAAACTTCGTCTACCAGACTTATTCCATGTGAGCCATATGCGATCATTCTCATCGGCTTGCCAGAAATACGTCTTCTACATTAAGTTAAGAAACATATATATATATAAGAATTTAAATACAAACTTATATTAATAAAGAATTATAAATTAACTTACGTTAAATTCTTCAAGCCACATCCTTCGTATTATTTCTGGCACTTCATCCCAATGAATCCACGGTTCGGTGTATCGTGCCCTCCAAATCTTTCCTAATTTGCTTGGTAGGCCACTCTCAAGGATAAAACTGTCAAACACAAAATATATATATATTCATTTGCAAGTAATAAGTTTAAAATAATAAATACGATACTCACTGATTACACTGTTCATCGCAAGATAAGTATTTTCGACCGTCTCCTTGGCTGATGCCAACCGGGTCAGTTGGAATGGGCTCAGAGTGTTGTGCAGAAGCAGATGATGAATTGAGTCCTTGCGGTGTCGGCATGAATGTGTATGGGGAATGTCTGTCTGGCATATGAGAAGTTCCCCCAACATATTGGCCACTCAGTAGTACAACATCTGGTGGGTAGAAAGTTGGTGGAACACCATAATAACCCCATGGCGGCATCGTGGTTCCAGGATATGGAAATTGATGAGGCATGGGAGCAAAAGGTTGTGAGGGTGGTGGTGGGGGTGGTGACTGGAGATTGAATTGTGTGGATTGAACAACAGGTGTGGAGTCAGGAGAAGAATATTGCGAACCAGAATTGGCATCTGGAGAAGGTGTGGTCCTATAAGATGTTCTACTTCTACCTCTTCCCCTACCCGAAGGTGTTGAATGTTCTGACATCTATTTCGATAATTATATATGTATGAAAAAAAATTACATTAACATCAAAGTCATCATACTAAAAGTACAGGTACACAAATTATAAATATTCATATTTTAAAAATACAAAGGTTATTAATTAGCATGCACAAAAAAAAAAAAAAACCATAAAACTATCAGTCATCTTCTTCTATATATTCATCAATGTCTTCCTGGTCACTATCTCTGTCATCAGATAATATATCTTCCTCGTCTTCTTCTGAAACAGATTCTTCATACATATCATTTTCTTCTTCCTCAACAATATTGGAGACATCAACTTCCTCTACTAGCCCATTATCATCTTGTAAAGTGCCTCCAAGGTCAATATTTACATCAATTACAGGCCGTTGCAATATTTCATCCTCTTGAAAAGGCTCTTCCATGTTAGCTTCAGGAGCATTTATTGTACCTCGTGCCTTTGTTTTAATTACAACCATCCAACCATTTTTTTCACGACAGTAATCAGGATAAGACGCGTAATACACTTGTTCAGCTTGTTGGGCAAATATGAATGGATCATATTTCCTATATCTTCTTGATGATCGAATGTCTACAATTCCATATTTATCATGAATTTTAGTTCCTCGTGGACTTGGATCATACCATTCACATTTGAACAAAATTACTCTTTTTATTGGTAAGCCTGCATATTCTAACTCAAGTATGTCTATAAGTTTTCCATAATAATTCATATGTGAAGCTCCACCTCCTGACGCAGACACGCAAACACCATAATTTTCTGTCGACCTACTCTGACTCCATTCAACAGTATGAAATTTGTATCCATTGACGAAATACATTGGCCAATGTTTCACGTTGGGAGTTGGCCCCCACCCTATGCTCTGAATTAGTGGGTCTGCAATAACTTCGCCACTCAAATTCACCTAACCAAATATTTTCATCAATTTATGTATACATAATTAATATTAAATTAAGAAATATCTTAAACTTTACAAACTTACATGATTATGGAACCAAACACAAAAATGCTCCTCGATTTGTTTGTTTAATTCTTCGTCACTGATTACTGGCGATAATTCACGTAATATGTTTGTGTACATGCTGAAACATTAAAATATATATATCAACATAATATGAACAAAATTATTAATATGAAGTCATAAATATATTAATATAGTTAAGTTTGGGTTCTTACTCAATATAAGGTTCGACCTCTGGCGTATTTAGCAAGACATATAACTTTGCTGTTTGGAACTCATTCACATCCAACCATCTTTTTTTCATTGGACCAGCTGCACGACCCGGATAATTGAAGATAGAAATTTGTGGATGCGTAGATTCTCCCCCATCATCATTTCGAGGGGCTCTCGTCCTCCTTGATTGAATATTTGATTCAAAATAATATGAACCAAATGTGGCTGTCTCCTCAATTAAATATGCCTCACAAATAGATCCTTCTATGCGAGCCTTATTCCGAACTTTCTTCTTTAAAGTATTGAGAAACCTAAATCATTTTAAAGTTATCTTAATTTATGAAAAAGAACATAATAAATTATACGACAAAATCAATAAATTATATGAATATAAAATTTATTACCGTTCAAATGGATACATCCATCTATATTGGATTGGCCCTCCGACCTTTGCTTCGTAAACCAAATGTACCGGGAGATGTTCCATTGAGTTAAACCATCCAGGCGGAAATACACGCTCTATTTTGCATAGAATGATTGGGATGTTCTGTTCCATAACTTCCAAATGTTCAGTTCTTAACATTGTTGAGCATATTTCTTTGAAAAACTGGCATAATTCAGTTATTGGACTCCAAATTCGATCTGGTAATCCTGAAAATGCCGTTGGAAGTAACCGCTCCATAAGAACATGACAATCATGACTCTTCAAGCCAAACAATTTTCCATTCTTCATATCAACACATCTGCCCAATCTAGATGCATACCCGTCAGGGAGTTTAAGTTCTTTTATCCATTTCAAAATACTTAACTTTTGTTCTCTTGTGAAAGTATATTGAGCTTTAGGTTTCCAATATTTACCCCCACCACGTTCTACTAATTCCAACTCCTTCCGCCTGCAATATTCTTTCAGGTCCATTCTAGCTTTGCTATTATCTTTAGTTTTACATTTCACATCCATGATTGTATTGAAAAGATTATCAAAAATATTCTTCTCGATGTGCATGACATCTAAATTGTGTCGGATAAGATTATCTTTCCAATATGGCAAATCCAAAAAAATACTTCTTTTTGTCCAATTGTGTTGCACACCATATCCGATCATAACACAATTTTGTTGTTCTAAGATAGACGGGACATTACATACTCTACCAAATACGTTTTCTCCACTTAAACGAGGAGGTGGACAAGAATTATCAACTTTATTTTTTCGAAATGCAGTTGTATTCCTTCGAAAAGGGTGATCCATTGGCAAAAATTGTCGGTAACAATCAAAATATGATGTTTTCCCACCGTACTTGAGATTAAAAGCTTTTGTGTTTTCCATACAATACGAGCATGCTAATCTACCTGATGTCATCCAACCAGATAATATTCCATATGCAGGAAAATCATTGATAGTCCACAACAGAGCTGCTTTCATCATAAAGTTTTGCTTTGTAGATATGTCATAAGTCAACACTCCTTCGTGCCAAAGCAATTTCAATTCATCAATTAAAGGCTGTAAAAATACGTCTATCTTACTTTTGGGATTTGAAGGACCCGGAATAGTAACCGTTAAAAACATAAACTCTCTTTTCAAACATAATCCAGGAGGCAAATTATATGGAGTCATAATTACTGGCCAACAAGAGTACGGGCGACCCGATTGACCATATGGAGTGAACGCATCTGCACACAAACCAAGCCTTACATTTCTAGGATCAGTAGAGAAGTCAGGATGTGTCCGATCAAAATATTTCCATGCTTCACCGTCAGACGGGTGAGACAATACCCCAAACTCTCTCCGATTTTCATAGTGCCACCTCATGTTCGAAGCAGTAATGGTTGAAGCATAGATTCTTTGCAATCTTGGTATGAGGGGCAAATACCACATTCTCTTAAAAGGAATTTCTTTAAATTTTCCTGTGCCACTTCTTGCAGACTTAAAACGAGGATGACTACAAAACTTACAACTCCTCTCAAATTGATCATCCTTATAATATAACATACAACTATTTGGACAACAATCAATCTTCTGACAACCAAGTCCAAGCTTAGAAACCAACTTTTTAGTATGATAAAAGTCATCGGGCACACGATTACCAGTTGGCATTGTATGTTGCATAAACTGCATGATTTCATTATAACAACCTTCAGGCATGTTGTAATCAGATTTAATGCTCAACATCCTAACTGCAGCAGAAAGTTCACTCTCTGCATCACAACCCGAGTATAATGGGGATTGTACAGCAGATAACATCTCATAAAATGCTTTTGCATTTTCATTAGGTGGTTCCTCAATATTGTACGACTGATGACCACTTTCGCTAAACGCTCCTTGCATTGTAGCAGGCGCATGTGACGGTCCTGCTGCATCCATTACCATTTGCTCATACGGATTAAACTGATCTCTAAAATTATCTTCTCTATAATATTCATTTACAATAACATTTTGAGGCATTATTGGTATTTCTTCCCCATGGTTCGTCCAATAATAATATCCTTTCATAAACCCATGCTTACAAAGATCCCTTTTCACCTCATTAACTAGTTTAAAATTCAAACACTCACATTTCATACAAGGACATTTCAACACTCCTAGCCTTATGAAACTTTCTTGAGAAGATGCAAGTTGAATAAACTCATCAACACCAGCATAAAATTCAGGAGTGATCCCACCCTTTCTTGGCATACACTGATTATCAATCCATCGACGATGCAACGGAGCTTCCATTTTCAATTCAAAAAATTGTATAACAAGCACGATTCCTAATAGATATTTTATCCTGAAAACTAACCAAATTATATTTCATCATTTCAGACTGTCATAAGTAATTGATAAATATGAACAAAAAATAAATATAATAATAAATAATTTATTGAGATAAATTTTGCATCTTTTTTATAAATTAAGATAATAAATAATTAAGATAAATTTTAATATTTTTACTTAACTCTACATGTTTGAATTGATTTTTTTTAAATATTTATTTAAATTTGTATTTCCTTTAATACTTAAACAATTATTATAATTTTTAATTGCTACATTTTTTATTTTATTTTGATTTGAGTAATTAAGAACAATATGGTTAAAATAATGTATCTAATATATTTTCTAAGTTAGCTATAAATGTCTCACTTTAAAATTTAAAATCCATTAGTATACTTATTTTATTTTATAACAACAAATTATATTACTCATTAATAATATTTTATTTTTAATATTGTAATAAATAAATATTTCAATTTAAATATTTATCTAATTTATTTCTCATGTAATTTTTAATTTTTAGTGTTTAATTTAAATAAAAAATTAAATTGTATACCTTTTTAAAGTCATTTTAATTTTTAAAATAATTATCTAATTTATTTCGTACATTATTTTAAATATTCTAATTTTACTTTTATTTATTATTTTTAATGTTTTAAACAAAAAAAAATTAATTTTAATGTCTATACTTAATCTTATGGCAACAAAATATATGTTTTCATAAATATTGTATTTACTTTTAGTATTTTATTTTTAACGTATTTTATTTAAAATTACAATATTTTAAATTAAAAATCTGTTTTAAATTAAAAACAAAAAAATAAATATTATTAATATAATTACATAACAAAATAACTATAGAAATAATTTATAAACAATTAATAAAATTCACATTTTAATTTCTAAACATTACAAATAATATAAACAATTAAAATAAAACCTAAACTAATTTAAATAAAATAATCATTAAACTCAACATACATACTAAAAACAAAAATAAATTACCTATTAAATAAAACTAACGCAATTTAAACTTTTATTTCCTTTACTACTTAAACAATTATTCAAATTTTGATTTGTTACATTTTTTATTTTATTTTCGTTGAGTTATTAAAAATATTAAGGTTAAATTTATTGTTATAAAAATTAATAACTTTTCATGGTAAGATTTTATTTTGTATTTTTAGTCCTTAATTTTTAAGAAAATATATTCGGTAGGGTATTTTTAGTGTTTATTTTTTTATTGTATTTTATTTTTAATATTGCATTTCTTATATATTTTAATTTAAATATTTATCTAATTAATTTCTCATATTAAGTGTGGAGGGGGAAAGAAGGGGGGGGATTTTTAAAGGCAAGATTGCGACGGGACGAGTCAGTCCCGTCGCAGTTCTGCGACGGGACTGACGCCCCGTCGCAGATTGCGACAGGACGCGTCAGTCCCGTCGCAGAACTGCGACGGGACTGACTCGTCCCGTCGCAGAACTGCGACGGGATTGATGTTCCGTCGCAGTTTTGCGACGGGACATCTCGCTCCCGTCGCTGATTTGCGACGGGAGATTATTTTCCGTCACTATTTTGTGACGGGATACATATCCCGTCACAAAATAGTGACGGTAATTTTTGCCCGTCACTAAACCACTTTAGTGACGGCTTTCCATCACTAAACCCGTCACAAATTAGTGACGGGAGCATCCCCGTCACTAAAACTGATTTTTCTTGTAGTGTTACCTGTCTTAGTCTATTAATTCTTAAATTTTGATATGCTAAGAAGGTACAATCGGGATTGTCGGGAAATGACTATGATGAAGGTATATGTATCGAGAGACTTATGTTGTGTGTTTAAGAAAATATATATATATATATTCCCAAAATCTCGAGTTAACGCTCGCTTGGGAAAAATGGGGCGTTACACTAATACTCCCCCATCTGTGACTGACGTTGTGCGACCTTCACTAAAGGTTGCACATTCAATGACGACCATATGGGGTCGTCATTAATGCTCTCTCATCTGTGACCGATGTTGTGCGACCCTCACTAAATGTTGCACATTCAGTGACGACCATATAGGGTTGTCACTAATGCTCCGCCATCTATGACCAACGTTGCGTGACTCTCACTAAAGGTTGCACATTCAGTGACGATAACATGGGGTTATCACTATTGTGTCTCCATTTGTGATTGACGTTTCATGACCCTCACTAAAGGTTGCACATTCAGTGACGACCACATGTGGTCATCACTATTGCCCGTCATTTGTGATAGATTTTATTTGACCATCACTAAAGATAAGAATTAGTGATGACTTTTGACTGGCCGTCACTAAAAGTCCAATTTCTTTTAATAGAACCACGAGTCTAGAACGTACTCTACAAATTTAAGCTTAATCAAATCATAATAGACTGTCCGATTGCCTATTCGATCACTATTGCGCAAGCAAAAATAGAAATTTGAGCCAAACCACAAACCACAAACCAAAAAGAAAATGGCTTGATTCTCAAGAATTCCGACCACCAAATCAAATCTCCACCATCCATATTCTATAACAAGAAAATTTGAATTTTTCTCATAAATTTGCCATTTTTCTTGTGTTATTTTCTTCTATTTTGTCCACCAATTATGCACGAATTTTATATTTTAAGAGACTAAAAAAACCCCCTTATTCTTTAAGAGTATTTTAATTTCGTGAAATAAAGATATTAATAAAAAAAAGTTAGCCCATTCTTTGATGAAAAGCTTCAACTATTATTAGGTCATCCTCCAATTAGGAGAGAAACTCTACCCAACAGCATTTACATATTCACCTTCATCATTCCGAATAGAGCCGATGTTTTGTGTTTTAGTGAAGATATGTTATTTTTAATTTTAAAATATTTTTATTTATTAATAAAATATTAGCAAACACGGCATTTAACCCACGGATATAAATTAAAAATAAAGTTAAATAAAATATCTTAATAATACATAAACAAATAAATGTTACCAACCATGCTGGTAGGTAACATCACAGTCGAATCTGGACAAGTAATCACAGTATGGAAATGAGGTACTCTACTCTTAGCCCAACCTAACACCTAATCACAGCTGAAAATCATGTACTCCTGGCCGTCGGCATCTCCCACAGGAATCATAAATATTTGTGGCTTGAGTTATGATGGATCAGCAGCATCTGTGGCTGAGTTATAATGTGGGGTTGGAGGTAGGTAGAATGCAAGAGGAGACCATCGCCCCCCCCAGTTCTTCAATTTAATAACTTTTCACAAATAATTTATGCATAAAAATAAAATTATATAACAAGGACTTGCAATTCCAAAAATTCAAATAATTGAACAAAACTAGATTTATCAAATGACATTTCTATGTTTTTGTTTAAAATTTTGAAGATGGCAGCAAAGAGGAATTAAACAATATTTAATCATTTTTTATTTTCAAAGATAAGGAAAATCGAACACAAAAATTTCAAAATTAAAAACTAAAAACAAACACATCTCTAATATATATCAACTTAATTAAAATTGTAGAATTATTACTATTATATTTTATTATAGTAAGCTTTTTTATGAAAATTTTGTGAAGATATATGAATTTCCACAAATATATATGGTTTGTGATGAAAGAACCAACTACCTGTTTTCTTGTTACTGTCAAAGTAAAATAATTAAATTTATTAGTCTTTCAAACAGTCAAAGTAGAGTGCTTTGAAAAAACTGAGAGATACAAGATGTTGCTCGAGAGGTCAACAAAGACTGAGGTTTGTTCTGTGGCCCGAGAGAACTGAGGCTTCGGGTCCTTGGAGGGTCTTCATAGTCTTCAGGGAAAATGATGCCCCCAAGAAATCTTCAGGGAACAATTTTCGAGTGACTATCTTAAGGGTCTCCAGGGAATAGTTTTGGGAGTCTTCGAGGTATCTATGGCCACAAAGATAGTTAAAAGGCACACGAAAATCTTTCTCACGTGGACCTTTCAATATCTAAATCAAATTCTGATGTCTGAAAAATAGGAATGCAGATGTATGCAGATGCGTAAGTAGTATGTCCATTTATGAGTCTTTGGAGGAGTAATGTGAGGTTCAGTGTCTTAAGTCTTCGAGACTATAGTCTTAGAGTGTGTAAGGTCTCAGTGGATTCCAATAGGTCCAGAGAAGAGTTGGGAAAAAGATCGGTCAAAAGATCCGTTTGTCTTGGCGCAAGCGAGTATTTATAGATACTTAGTGAGATCTACAGACAAGAGTCTCCAAACTCTCCGAAAAAGATGCATCTGATAAAGCTGGAGAGCCTGGAGGTATGTTTGGGATAAAACGTCCCGATGAATATTCTCCAGATAAGTCTGAAGACTCTTTAGAGTCTTTGTGCTTTCACATGCTGAAGTTTGACTGCCCTAAAAACTCATCTGGGGCTCTGAGGAACTGTTGTATGGGAGACTTCAAGATCATCCGAATTTATGCAAAATACTTTTTTAATTTTAAAATTTTTGAGATTTTCTTAAGCCATTCCATGACCTCTTCTGAATGAAAAAAAAAGGTGAAAATCCTTAGAATTCCAGCAAGTTAAGAGAAACAAAGTTACAAAATAAAGTAAACTAAGGATTAGTTAAATTTGAAATTGTTAATGATCGTGGCGGAATTTATACCAACTGTATTAGATTTGGCTAAATACAAAAATGAAGGAAATTAAGAATTTGTTAAATCTGAAATTGTTAATTAATGTAACAAAACAAAATCTTATCCATTTAATATATATATATATAAATAAAATAAAATAAAAATAAGTTAAATTTTAAAATTATTAATTGGGGGGTGGGGGGGAATTGATTTCATTGGGGTTGGGGTTGGGGGCGAGTGGTTTAAGTCTGTTGCTCCACGTGGCTAGCCCACGTCCGCGTCTCTGGCAACATAATTGTTGCGCGTCGAGTGGTCTAAATTTGTTTCTCGACGTGGCTAGCTCAAGTCTGCTCCTAGTAACATAATTATTGTTCGAAGTGGGCAATGAATCAATTTTAGTTAACAGAATAATATGTGAAAAAGTAACTTAGGTTATTTTTTTATTAACAGATTAAATGTTTCTTAATAAGTTAATGTATTAAATGTGTTAAAACATATTTAACAGCTTTAAGAGTCTTCTTATGTTGTCTTTATAATGAGTTTAGAATGACCTATATAATAAATGAGTTAATGTATTATAATATATGTGACACGATAAATGAATTATGCGTGTCTAATCGTGTCACCCATTTACTATGTATGTGTTAAGATTGAGAGATGTAACATGATTAATTAGTTAAACAAGTCTTGTTAATTTGGATATTAATCATATATGTGTTGTTCTTGTGTCTCGACATGGCATGAATATGACTTACAAACAACTACTATCTTATGAGTAATGCTATTCAGCTCCCTGGAAAGCCACCCTCAGAATATCGTGATATCTCGTGTTTTATTGAATCCAAAATCTTGCGATATATCACGATATGAAGAGTGGCTCAAAAGCAAATATTTCAAATTTCTACCCCTACTGTCTCATTCTCGTTCGCTCGAAGCAACCCTCTCACTTTCTCTCCCTACCAGTCGTTGGTCTTGCTTTCCCTTCTGATTGACGCTCCCTCTCATTTTCAGCCATCTTTCTCTCTCTTTCTCTCACACTCTTGCTTGCGCTCAAACTCTCTATCTTTCTCTCACACTTTCGCTTGTTCTCAAACTCTCTTTCTTTCTCTCACACTTTCGCTCACTCTCAAACTATCTCTCTTTCTCTCACACTCTCGCCTATGCTCCATTATCTCTGCTCGTCCTGTGTACAGCGTCTCCGACATTCTCGTTCTGCCCTTAATCTACAAAGAGGTAAATCTCTCTCTCTCTCTCTCTCTCTCTCTCTCTATTTCATAAGTATATACTTATGATTTGGGTTTGGCCGAAAGTTTAAACTTAGATCTATGGAGATTCGGCAGTTGGATCTTGTTGGTTTTTGAGTACATGGGTCGATGGGGATAAGGGTGTCGAGTGGTTATCTCGAATCGTTGGAAACCACCAGCCATGGTGGCCGGTGGCAACTGACAGTGTGTTTACTATTTGGCTTTAGCCGAAAGTTTACACTTAAAACACACACTACTAGTTGCCTAGCCGGTGGTTTCTGGCGATCCGAGACAATCACCCAACACCCTTATACCTATTGACCAACATATCAAAAAACCAACAAGATCCAGTGGCCGTATCTCCATAGATCTAAAACTTAAACTTTAGGTCAAATCCAACACTCCCATATATACCTTTGTTGAAAATCATTGCTAATAAAACTAAAGACTTACCTCCCTCACTACAAGAAAATTGATATTTTACGGCGGTTCTAAAAATCGCCGCAAAATATGGTATTTTGCGGCGGTTTCTTTAAAATTTTGCGACGGTTTCAAAAAACTGCTGCAAAATTTAGTAAAACATGTTTTTTTGCGGTGGTTTTTAAAAAATCGTAGCTAAATTTAAAAAATAATTAAATAATAAAAAAATTAAATTATTTTTTGCGACGATTTTTGAAAAACTGCGACTAAATTAAAAATAATAATAATTTAAAATTAAAATTAAATTAACATTTGCGGTGGTTTTCAAAAATCGCCGCAAAATTCAAAAGAAAAGAAATTTAGCGGCGGTTTTCCAAAAATCGCCGCCAAATTTAAAAAAAATTAAATAATTTAAAATTAAAATTAAATTAATATTTGTAGCGATTTCTAAAAATCGCCGCAAAATTCAAAAGAAAATAAATTTAGCGGCGGTTTTCCAAAAATCGCCGCTAAATTTAAAAAAAATAAAATAATTTAAAATTAAAATTAAATTAATATTTGTGGCGATTTTCAAAAACCGCCACAAAATTCAAAAGAAAATAAATTTAGCGGCAGTTTTTGAAAAACCGCCGCTAAATTTAAAAAAATTAAATAATTTAAAATTAAAAATAAAATAAAATAATTTATTAAAAATTTAAATTTAGCGGCGATTTTCTAAAATCGCCTCTAAATTGAAAAAAAAATAAAAATAAAATTAAATAAAAATCTAAAATATTAAAATTCATTATTTTCGTTAAAAAAATTAAATTTTGTTTAAGAAAATAATTAAAAATTAAATAAATATAAAATCTTAAAAATAAATATAAAATTGCATTTAAATTAATAGCAAAATTCATTTAAAATATAATTTAAAAAAATAAAAATAAATTTAACAAAATGTTAATATATAAAATTTTAATAATTTTTAAAAAATATATTAAGATCAAAAAATTTTAATCTTCCTTTTATTTTTAATCAATTAATTTATTTTTATTTATTCTATTATTCTTTTAAAAAATAATCAATTAATAAATATTTTTAATATATATTAAAAAATATAATTTTTAGTTGTTAGATTAGTATATAATACATATATGTGCATTTATGTCAAGGAGTTATTCACAGATCAGGCGGTTCGCGCGCGCGCGCCCACGCAAGAGGTGCTGGGATCAAAACTTGGGAGGAGAAAGTGCACTGGGAATTAAATTTCCAGCATTGCCACGTGGTGCGTGCACAAGCGGCCACGTGGAGCGCAAAGGTTGGGCGGGAGGGCGGCTGGGGGGGGCGGCGTGGGTCGGGACACGGGCTGGGCTGGTCTACAATGGCAAATTAAAAATTTTATTTTTTTATTAATTTTAGCGGCAGTTTTAAAACCGTTGCTAAAATTAAAAATTTAATTTTTTTTAAATTTTTAGTGGCGGTTTTCAAACCGCCGCTAAATATTATAGAAACAGCCGCTAAATCACTTATTTAGTGGCAGTTTCTAAAACCGTCGCAAAATTTAAAATTAGCGGCGGTTATTCCAGCGGTTGCTAAAAATCGTCGCAAAACGCTCCGCGACGGCTGACTTAGCGGCGGTTTTCAAAACCGCCACTAAATTACTTGGCGGCAGTTAAAAATCGCCGCTAAATGCAAAAAAAACTGCCGCTAAATATCGATTTTTTTGTAGTGCCTGTAGATCGGGGTCGGAACGAGCCCAAAGGATGCCAAAAATGTAGTCACATGGGTTGGAGAGAGAGATTGTCGAAATGAGCTAAATGGACTCTAGAGCCTTGATCGGACGTGCAGGAGTAAGAGAGAGAAATGGACAAAACGAGAGGAACAGATGAACGAGCTGAAAGGGAGAGAAGAGAGAGGGCCAAAAGGAGAGAAAGTCTCGCGTAGGAGATGGCAAGAGAAAGAGAGAGAAAGGGTGGGATTTGGGCTGGATTAGAATTGAAGGTATGTTAGGAATTGGGTTGATGGGTAAACTTGTAATTTAGTTCTAGGTGGCTTCGGGGATGGCTTTTCGAGGGTCGAATAGCATTACTCTTATCTTATATATTTGGTCAAATATTTGAATCTCTGCTCTTGCACGCTTTTATTATTTATATATTTAAATTTTTTGTTATTTTAAATATTTTTTGAATGGTATAATTTTGAGTCAATTATATTTTTAAATTTTTTATTATTTCAATTACATTCCTTAATTCATTATTTTCAATAAATTTGTTGAGATGTATAATTGATTCAAAATTATATAATTTAGTGTGATTGAAAGAAAAAAAATTCAGAAGTACAATTAAATCAAATTTGTAAATTCAAGAATGTCTTTTAAATAATAAAAAATTCAAGTCTTTTAATAAAAAAAGCATACCAGTACAGGTGTTGAAATATATATTTTGCCCCCATATATATTTCCTAGCTAGAACCCATCCTCGCACGGCCGTGCTATCATCTTTCTATCCCCACGCCTCAGTCTGCCCAGCTATGGCAAAGTCAGAGAACATCCAGAACCAGAAGCCCACCCTAGAAGAAGGGTTATTTGGAAGCCTTCCCAAAGAAAAGAATTGTAGTGGATTCGATCTTCTGTTCTATCAAGGTTTCTGGTGTCTTGAGAGCATCATTGAGAGCGTTGTTTCCTGTCAACAGCATTTCCAGGCACATAAAACTGATACGATCTTAGCTTCCTTCCCAAAATGCGGCACCACCTGGTTGAAGGCCCTCATCTTTGCCGTAGCCAACAGAAGCAAGCATCCCCTCATAGAGAGCCCGCTGCTCTCAGCTAACCCCCACGCTCTTGTTCCTTTTCTTGAGTCCCAAATCTACCGAAAGCCTCCTCCCTTTAATCTCCAAGACATTCCCAGCCCAAGAATTCTTTCCACTCACTTGCCTTACTCTGCACTGCCCGCCTCCATCAAAACTAATTCCAAATGCAAGCTTGTCTATATATGCAGAAATCCCTTGGACCAGTTCATCTCCAACTGGCACTTTGCATCCAGTCTCCAGTCCAGGAATCACTACTCCATCTCACTGGATGAGTGGTCCAAAAAGTACTGTATTTCTGGGATTACCCCTTTTGGCCCTTTCTGGGATCATATGTTGGGATATTGGAAGGCCAGCCAAGAGAAGCCGGGCCAAGTTCTGTTCTTGAAGTACGAAGACTTGAAGGAAGATGATGTGTTTTACGTTAAGAAGCTGGCCGAGTTCTTGGGGGTTCCATTTTCAACGGAGGAAGAAAGGGACGGGATGCCTGAACAGATATCCAGGCTGTGTAGCTTTGAGAATTTGAAAGATTTGGAAGTGAACAAGAGTGGCAAATTTGATGATCATTTTCCCTTCGATATCGATAACAAAGCATTTTTCAGGAAAGCAAAGGTTGGAGATTGGTCCAATTATCTTTCTCCGTCCGTGGCCGAGGCCCTGAAGAAGCTTATCCATGACAAGTTTGAGGGTTCTGGTTTAACCTTCAAAACGTCCTAATAATATTTAATTTATTGTCTTTACCTTCAAATAAGATGGGTTCTGCTTGTGGCCATTCACGAAATTCTTAGTTAAATTTCATAGATACATATATATATATATATGGTCATTTTCCCAAGTTTCTACCCCTTCTTTGAGTGTGCTTTGCTCAAGAATTTGGCAGTGTTGTAAGATTTTTCCCAATTCTGATGTTTGGAATGGTGTTATTTAAATTATGGAATTGAAGAATTCAATTACATTTAAAATAAAAGTTTTAATTATGGAATGGATTTCATCTAGTGGAAATTGTAAAAAATAACCTCCCCATAAATACAAAATTTGTTTTTATCCCCTTTTTTACAAAAAAACGTTTTTAGCCCTTCCAAACAAATAGTTACAAAAAATAGCCACTTTACCGCTTTGAACCATAACCTTTGACTTTTCAACAATCCACTTTTATTAAAAATTAAGAATAAAGCCAAAGATAATGAATTCTCAAACTACCCTCAATACAAAAAAAAATAAAAGGGTTAAATTTCTATTTAACCCCCACAACAAACCCATAAACCTCCACCCTTTTTAATTATTAAATATATATGTATTATTACATATAAATAAAATTAATTAAATAATAATAATTAAAAAATTTAAATATATATGTATTATTAAATATATAATTGAAAAATTGTTATTCAATGATTATTATTTAATTTTTAAATTGTAATAATAATTGCAAATCATAATTATAATAATATATTTTCAACTATTAAATTTTTATTATTTTCTAATAATTACTATTATTTTTTAATTATTATTTTTTTAATATTTTAATAACTGGTTGGGTCTCGAACACATGTTCGGTTCCCCCTTAAAAAATAATTTACTACTAAATACATTTTTTAATAATTATTATTTTTTAAATTTTTAGTGCTAATGGAACACACTAATTTGAAAAAAATCAAAAAAATTTAAAAAATTTCATTTTTGGCCTTTGCAGACCACAAAACTCGATGACGAACTTTGTGGGCCACAAAGACCGATTTTTTTTTTTTTGCAATGAGATATTTTCAAAGTTGCCCAATAATAGTCTCAAAAAATAAATTATTGTTAAGAAATTACACTTTTGTTCTTGAGTAAATTTATTACCATAGCATTATCTTTACTTTGTCCAATATTATCTAAAACAATTGATCATGTATTGGTTGTGTTGATAGTTGATAGACATTCTCACACAAAGTGAAAGATAATGATGTTTGTTATGATATATACATTCAATTAACCCAATAAACATAAAAAGACATTATTTTAGTGCTAATGGAACACACTAATTTGAAAAAAAAATTCAAAAAAATTAAAAAAAATTAATTTCGGGCTTTGTGGGCCACAAAGCCCGATCGGGCTTCATAGACCACAAGGCCCGATGGGGGACTTTGTGGGTCACAAAGCCCGATGGGAAACTTTGTTGGCCGCAAAGCTTGATTTT
This sequence comes from Diospyros lotus, assembly GCF_014633365.1. Taxonomy (NCBI): domain Eukaryota; kingdom Viridiplantae; phylum Streptophyta; class Magnoliopsida; order Ericales; family Ebenaceae; genus Diospyros; species Diospyros lotus. The sequence continues at coordinate 1,090,994 of NC_068341.1, forward strand.
TTTATTTTTTTTTTTTGCAATGGGATTTTTTTAAGTTGTCCACTAGTAGTCTAAAAAAATAATTTATTGTTAAGAAATTATACTTTTATTCTTGAGTAAGTTTATTATCATAGCATTATATTTGTTTTGTCCAATATTAGTTAGAACAATTGATCATGTATTAGTTGTGTTGATAATGAATGGACATTCTCACACAAAGTGAAAGATAATTATATTTGTTGGAATATATATTCAATTAACCCAATAAACGTAAAAAGACATAATTTTAGTGTTAATGGAAAACACTAATTTGAAGAAAAAATCAAGAAAATTAAAAAAAATTAATTTCCGGCTTTGTGGGCCACAAAGCCCGATGGGGGACTTTGTGGGCCACAAAACCCGATGGGACAAAGCCCGATCGGGCTTCGTGAACCACAAGACCCGATGGGGGACTTTGTGGGTCACAAAGCCCAATGGGAGACTTTGTAGGCCATAAAGCCAGATTTTTTTTTTTTTTTTTTTTTACAATGGGATTTTTTTAAGTTGTCCAATAATAGTCTCAAAATATAAATTATTGTTAAGAAATTACACTTTTATTCTTGAGTAAGTTTATTATCATAGTATTATATTTGTTTTGTCCAATATTAGTTAGAACAATTGATCATGTATTAGTTGTGTTGATAATAGATGGACATTCTCACACAAAATGAAAGATAATGATGTTTGTTGGAATATATACATTCAATTAACCCAATAAACGTAAAAAGACATCATTTTAGTGCTAATGGAACACACTAATTTGAAAAAAAAATCAAGAAAATTAAAAAAAATTAATTTCGAGCTTTGTGGACCACAAAACCCGATGGAAGACTTTGTGGGCCACAAAGCCCGATGGGACAAAGCCCGATCGGGCTTCGTGGACCACAAGGTCCGATGGGAGACTTTATGGGTCACAAAGCCCGATGGGAAACTTTGTTGGCCGTAAAGCTTGATTTTTTTTATTTTTATTTTTTGCAATGAGATTTTTTTAAGTTGCCCACTAGTAGTCTTAAAAAATAAATTATTGTTAAGAAATTACACTTTTATTCTTGAGTAAGTTTATTATCATAGCATTATATTTGTTTTGTTCAATATTAGTTAGAACAATTGATCATGTATTAGTTGTGTTGATAATGAATGGACATTCTCATACAAAGTGAAAGATAATGATGTTTGTTGGAATATATACATTCAATTAACCTAATAAACGTAAAAAGACATCATTTTAGTACTAATGGAACACACTAATTTGAAGAAAAAATCAAGAAAATAAAAAAAAATTCATTTCGGATTTTGTGGGCCACAAAACCCGATGAGACAAAGCCCGACCGGGCTTCATGAACCACAAGGCCCGATGGGGGACTTTGTGGATCGCAAAGCCCGATGGGAGACTTTGTAGGCCATAAAGCCCGTTTTTTTTTTTTTTTTTTTTGCAATGGGATTTTTTTAAGTTGTTAATAATAGTCTTAAAATATAAATTATTATTAAGAAATTACACTTTTATTCTTGAGTAAGTTTATTATCATAGCATTATATTTGTTTTGTCCAATATTAGTTAGAACAATTGATCATGTATTAGTTGTGTTGATAATGAATGGACATTCTCACACAAAGTGAAAGATAATGATGTTTGTTGGGATATATACATTCAATTAACCCAATAAACGTAAAAAGACATCATTTTAGTGCTAATGGAACACACTAATTTGAAAAAAAAATCAAGAAAATTAAAAATAATTAATTTCGGGCTTTGTGGGCCACAAAGCCCGATGGGACAAAGCCCGATTGGGCTTCGTGGACCACAAGGCCCGATGGTGGACTTTGTGGGTCACAAAGCCCGATGGGAAACTTTGTTGGCCGTAAAGCTTGATTTTATTTATTTTTTTTTTTTTTGCAATGGGATTTTTTTAAGTTGCCCACTAGTAGTCTCAAAAAATAAATTATTGTTAAGAAATTACACTTTTATTCTTGAGTAAGTTTATTATCATAGCATTATATTTGTTTTGTCCAATATTAGTTAGAACAATTGATCATGTATTAGTTGTGTTGATAATGAATGGACATTCTCATACAAAGTGAAAGATAATGATGTTTGTTGGAATATATACATTCAATTAACCCAATAAACTTAAAAAGACATCATTTTAGTGCTAATGGAACACACTAATTTGAAGAAAAAAATCAAGAAAATTAAAAATAATTAATTTCGGGCTTTGTGGGCCACAAAGCTCGATGGGGGACTTTGTGGGCCACAAAACCCGATGGGACAAAGCCCGATCGGGCTTCGTGAACCACAAGGCCCGATGGGGGACTTTGTGGGTCGCAAAGCCCGATGGGAGACTTTGTAGGCCATAAAGCCTGTTTTTTTTTTTTTTTTTTTTGTAATGAGATTTTTTTAAGTTGTCCAATAATAGTCTTAAAATATAAATTATTGTTAAGAAATTACACTTTTATTCTTAAGTAAGTTTATTATCATACAATTATATTTGTTTTGTGCAATATTAGTTAGAACAATTGATCATGTATTAGTTGTGTTGATAATGGATGGACATTTTCATACAAAGTGAAAGATAATGATGTTTGTTGGGATATATACATTCAATTAACCCAATAAATGTAAAAAGACATCATTTTAGTGTTAATGGAACACACTAATTTAAAGAAAAAATCAAGAAAATTAAAAAAAATTAATTTCAGGCTTTGTGGGCCACAAAGCCCGATGGGGGACTTTGTGGGCCACAAAACCCGATGGGACAAAGCTCGATCGGGCTTCGTGAACCACAAGGCCCGATGGGGGACTTTGTGGGTCGCAAAGCCCGATGGGAGACTTTGTAGGCCATAAAGCCCTTTTTTTTTTTTTTTTGCAATGGGATTTTTTTAAGTTGTCCAATAATAGTCTTAAAATATAAATTATTATTAAGAAATTACACTTTTATTCTTGAGTAAGTTTATTATCATACAATTATATTTGTTTTGTGCAATATTAGTTAGAACAATTGATCATGTATTAGTTGTGTTGATAATGGATGGACATTTTCATACAAAATGAAAGATAATGATGTTTGTTGGGATATATACATTCAATTAACCCAATAAATGTAAAAAGACATCATTTTAGTGTTAATGGAACACACTAATTTGAAGAAAAAATCAAGAAAATTAAAAACAATTAATTTCAGGCTTTGTGGGCCACAAAGCCCGATGGGGGACTTTGTGGGCCACAAAACCCGATGGGACAAAGTCCGATCGGGCTTCGTGAACCACAAGGCCCGATGGGGGACTTTGTGGGTCGCAAAGCCCGATGGGAGACTTTGTAGGCCATAAAGCCCGTTTTTTTTTTTTTTTTGCAATTGGATTTTTTTAAGTTGTCCAATAATAGTCTTAAAATATAAATTATTATTAAGAAATTACACTTTTATTCTTGAGTAAGTTTATTATAATAACATTATATTTGTTTTGTCTAATATTAGTTAGAACAATTGATCATGTATTGGTTGTGTTCATAGTGGATGGACATTCTCACACAAAGTGAAAGATAATAATGTTTGTTGTAATATATACATTCAATTAACCCAATAAACGTAAAAAGACATCATTTTTGTATTCATGGAACACATTAATTTGTAAAAAAAAGTTAAGAAAAATTGAAAAAAATTATTTTTGGGCTTTGTGGGCCAGAAAGCCCGATGGGGGACTTTGTGGGCCACAAAGCCCGATCCACAAGGCCTGATGGGGGACTTTGTGGGTCACAAAGCCCGATCGGGCTTTGTGGCCCACAAAACCCGATAACGATGTGGAGTTCATTTTATCACCCAAATTAGTACAGATTTAGAATGATATCTGTCAAAATATGTTCTGTTCACAATTACAATAATTCTACACGGCCTTAATAAGCAATGTGAACACAAAAATTATTTTAAAAAATAAAACAAATACAAATCAAATTGATATCTTGAGATTGAGTGAAATTGTTTGTTGGAGAGAAAAAAACTTGTTGAATGGGACTTCAGTAAGGTCGTTGCAATTGATGAAGAAGATTGAATGACTCAACAAGCAAAAAGATTGAATGTATGAAGAATTATTGAGTTTTGATAGTTTGATAATGGAGAGAAAGAGACTAAAGTGAATGTTGAAAGAGGAGAGAGAAGAAAAGTTATATGAAAGAGATAAGGGTATTTTGGTAAAAGAAACTAAGGACAATGTGGGTTTTCTATTTTAAAATCTCATTAAGGGTATTTTTGGTATCTTGCATAAAAGTGGCTATAAGGTGTATCTAGTTTGTTTGAATAGTCAAAAATATTTTTTTTCTATAAAAAGTACAGAAACGATTTTATACATTTGAATTAGATCAAATATGAATTCCTCCCTTTCATCTATCAAATTTAGTTTTAATTACATGGCTAGAGCTAAGAAAAAAATTTAAACAAGATAAGTTCGAGGGATTTGATTTTAGATTCAAAATGTGTAAATGAAATTGTATTTACTATCAAATAAGATTGAGTTCTGTTTTAATCATAATAAAATTTATTATTAGTTGAATTTTCTATAGTAATTTCCTTGTTTCTACATCTTCTCTTTTCAGTGTGTGATGTGAGATTTCTCCCCATTTTACTTATTAACATAGTTTAGACATTAATGCTAGAAAATATGTCACGTCACACTTATTTATTTTTAGAGAACATATGTCATTATCAATCACTTACCGTTGTCATTATTTGATTTATGCAATAATTTTCCTATTTCTTTTTAGCTCTCCTCAAATTTAAGGTAGTTATAGGAATTTTTATCCAAATTAACTTTTTCTACAGAAAAAGGTTGGGGCTTAGTCTCCCTATTAATTCTTGGACACTCAAGTTAGTCACTATTCTTGAACACAACATAATAATGATATAATAAATACATAGTATATATTGTATTTATATAGATAAGCTGACAAGTCAATATAAATTGAGACGAGACCACACATATGGTTAGATTAGTTCCTCTAGATAGACTAGGCTAGCCAGCTATAGGTGTAGGCTTGGGCTCGAGGCTTCCTTAATACTCCTTGATCAGATAGCCTTGGCCAGACTTTCCAGTAGACCCAATTATTTAGCCCTCGTCTTGTTTGGGTCTCATTTAAATATGAACTACTATAGACTTAGGGTTTTACCTTTAGAAATTAAAGATTCCTTCATCAAATACAAAATATTATTACAAATATGAAATTTAAGTGTCCAAATAATATTTTCCATAAAAACTTCATATTTTTTACTTATAAAAAGAAAATTTATTTGAATATGTACTAAAATAAGCCTTAATTACTTTTTTAAAATTAAAATAAGTGTGAAGATTCATATTTAAAGGATATAAACATAAGTCATATTTTGAATATTCAAAAATTAAATATATAAATAAATAAATAGACTATCCATGGGCGTCCTAAGTGACATGGATGACATGTACCCTTTTTTTTATTTAAACATTCAAATTTTTTATTATTTCAAAAATACTTTAAAACTTGTAATTTCGAGTCAATTGCACTCTGAATATTTTGTTATTTTAATTATATCTCTAAATTTATTGTTCTCAATAAATTTATCGAGATATGTAATTAACTTGAAATTGTATAATTTAGGGGTGTAGTTAAAATAATAAAAAATTTAAAAGTGTAATTGACTCAAAATTACATATATAATTCAAAAGTGTAATTAAAATGACAAAAAAAATTGAGTGTCTATATGAAAAAGAAAACGTACAAGTACTGAGGTTAGAAAATGTATTTGGCTGGAAAACAATGTCATTGCTGTCATGTTGTTCCCAAGTGGCCTTGTCTAATGAAAAATCCATTTTTGCGTTTGCTTTCTTATCATTGGCATCAGGTTGTTTAGCTTTATTACTAATTTGCTAGTGATATAGGGAAATTTATGGTTACTATTGCATTTCTTAGTTTCTTATTATTATTTGAAGTTTCTCTTTTTCTTTGTTGCTCTGAATTACATTATTGTATAGTGGTAATGCTATAATTACAGTATTGCTTTATCATGCTTCCCTCACTAATAGAGCTCTATTGTTCTTTTGCACCATAGTTTCATTTCTTAGGAAACAGGGAACCTAGCTAGCTAGTAGCAGACATATCCCAAAGGGTAATTCCTTTTTATCATTTTCCAACAAGATATTCCTGGAAATGGTACGTCTAGAACAAAGTGATTTTTCCAACAAGAGATTTGTGTAATTTTTTTTTCAAATAGGGTGGGTGCTGGAATTAGTAGAAAGCTAGTCGTAGCTTCCAGTCACAATATATAATACCTGTGAACTGCTTAGCAATTTCCGACCAGAGGCTGGTTATAATGTTATATATTTCAAGTGTTTATTTGTTAAAATTATTTATTAATTCTTAAAAAAAAAGTTATATGTCTTTTTATCTAATTTTTTTTTAAAAAAAATTAATTTATATGTCTTTCAATATATTTTAAAATATTTAATAAAAATTTTAAAATACTTCTCTTATTTATCTTGACTATTTTATATCTTAATTAAAAAAAATATTTTAATTCTATTTTAATACAAAGTTGTCTTGTTGATTTTAATAAATATTACTTAATAAAATATTAAGAAAGCACCACGTTTAAGGCACGGGTATAAATTAAAAATAAAGTTAAATAAAATATCTTTAATAATACATAAACCAATTAATGTTCCGTACTGTACCTACACCGAACATGCTGGCAACATCGTTGTCGAATCTGGACAGCTGATCAAAGCCTGGAGATGACGTACTTCTAGGCCGTCGGCATCTCCGACAGGAATCAGAAATATTTATGGCAGAGTTATGATGTGGGGTTGGAGGTACATTACATAGATAGGAAAATTCTATTCAGAATCTAAAAATTTATTTTTCAAAACTCACGTTCCATCAAAATTTTTAATAATTTTAATATATCTCTTTTACCCTCACAATCCACAGCAAACTCTCTTCTCCGATCACTTCTCATCTCTGACCATCATCTAAATATATAAATACATACTTACACATACTTATATATATATATACACACAACATGGCCGCGACCATGTAACTCAGCACACACATATACACTCACACACCTATATAAATATATATATATATATACACATATATATATATACAAGTTCTATGGCCCCGGCCATGGAAACCCCCGCACTTCGCGGTGCGGGGAATCAAGCCTTCCCCTACTGTTGGGAAGGCTTGATTAAATTTGTTTTATTTTAATTAAATTTGTTTTATTTTATTTATTTTATTTTAATTAAATTTTTTTTATTATAATAAAATAAAATAAAAAATAATATAAATAAATAAATTCTAAATATCTGTATTTTAAGTAATTATAAATTAACTAATTTTAAATCATTGTAATTAAGTGTTGAATTTTTAATACTTAAAAAAATTTAAAATTTATTTTATTGAATTACTTAAAAATACGCATGTCTAAAAATCCTATCATCATTTAAAATAATTTTTTTAAATATATATATCGTTACCTAATTCAATAAGATAAATTTAAAAATCCTATCATCATTTAAAATATATTCTTTTTAAATATATGTAATTATAAAAAATATATATTTTAAATGATGATAGAATTTTTAGATATGTGTATCTTCAAGTAATTTAATAAGATAAATTAATTAATTTTAAATTCTTTTAAGTATTAAAAATTCAACACCATAATTTAAAATTTAAAATTAGTTAAATTATAATTACTTAAAATACAGAAATTTAAAAATTATTCATTTGTATTATTTTTTAAATTTATTTTATTATAATAAAAAATTTAATTAAAATAAAAATAAAAAAATATAAAAAGTCTTCTCGATTGCTGGCAGTCGGGGATTTCAGCAATCCCCGCACCTCGCGGTGCGGGGGTTGTTGAAACTCCCGCACCGTGAGGTGCGGGAATTACTGAAAGCCCCGCACCGCGAGGTGCGGGAATTGCTAAAATCCCCGCACCTCGCGGTGCGGGGGTTGCTAAAAACCTCCGCACCGCGATGTGCGGAGATTTTCATGGTCGCGGCTGCCATGGCCACGGCCATGCTTTTGTGTGTGTGAGTGTGTATATATATATAGGTGTGTGTGAGTGTGTGTATATATATATGTGTGTGTGTGCTGGGTTGCTGTGTGTGTATATATATATATGGGTGTGTGTGTGTGAGCTTGCTAGTTGCATGGCTGCGGCTGCCATGGCCGGGGCCATGCTCTATATATATATATGTGTGTGTGTGTGTTTGTGTGTATATGATGTAGGAGGAAAAGAGAGATGCGAGATGATGGTCGGCGATGAGAGGTGATCGGAGAAGAGGGTTGGCTATGGGCTGTGGAGGGATAAAATAGGCATTTTAAAATTATTAAAAATTTTGATAAGACGTAAGTTATAAAGAGTAATTTTTCGGGTTCACGATAGAATTTTCCCATAGATAGATAGGACATGAAATCACCTGTTAAGTTATGTATACATGTTAATGGGTTAATATCACTCGTTTAAGTATGTATGAGGAGGGAGACTAATTTGCTCCCACGCGTATAGCCTGATAATTGAGATTGTACATGTCTTAATTTGGAGAAATTTTAAATTTAGTCATTATATAGTCAGTGTTAGTTTGTGTTCAAATTCTATTGTTGGATTTTGTAATTTAATTTTCTTACAAAAATTTTAAAATTGAGCTATGAAAACTCTCAAAATAAGAAATTTCACATTTTGGTCCAATGAGAGAGTAATTTAGTTCATTTAGTTGTTACCACGATAAATGTGTTTTATCTTTTATTAATATTTTTTTCTAATTTTATATGTAATTATATGCAGTTAAGATAAATAAAATAATGAATAATTAATAGTTTCAAAAAAATTGTTAACTAAATCTCTTAATTACTAAAATTGGTTACAATATTTAGATAATTAATTACTCAAAAAAATTAAGTTTTAAAATGTGCAACTAAAAATAAATTAAACAATTTTTTAAATAATTAAAATTTAATTGATTAAAGACTACAATTTTTTATATTCATCTTGCAAATTCACTTTATTGAATTACTTCAATCTTGATTGATTAAATTATGAATTGTATTAATTAAGTATTTTAATTTACTTATTAATTTTTTTGTCTAAATTTAATAATTAAGTTTATTCAATTAACTTAATACATCGCTTTAGAAGGTAACACCTGATTGATATCCTGGCCAAGAGCATAGATTCAACGATTGGACATCTTGGCCATAGATCCGACGGTTGGACATGGCAGTATCAACGGCACAAAAGGTGAAGACAGATAAAAACTATTCAAAATGACTAATTAGTTAGACTTAGTTCTCAAGAAGAATATGCTCTCTACCACAATATAAATAAATGATTATTGCCAACGATTTCTTCTTAATTAGCTAATGAAATATTAGACTATTTTATAGAGATCCTTAATTTGTAAATTAAATTTTTATATTAATAAAGATAAACAAAATAAATATCTTGCATCTAAACATTTCTCTAAGATTGTGTTTGATAGCATGAAAAATGTCTCATCCAAATAATTGAATTCCATCTTTAGACACACTATATTTTTTTTGGAATTTAATTCCATCGTACAATCAATAAAGTATTTTTTGGTTCTTTTTCATAAAAAATTCCATCTAGGGAGAGATGATTTTTATATAAATTAGAAAATACTTTCCTTTTCACCTAAATGCTATCAAACACAGCCTAGGCATGGAAAATGTCTTATTCAAGAAATTGAATTCCATCTTTGATGTTTGGCACACTATATTTTCTATGAAATTCAATTTTATGGTACAATCATTAAAGTATGTTTTTGGTTCTTTTTCATGAAAAAATTCCATCTAGGAGAGAAATAATTTTTGTTTTTAATGTAAGTTAAAAAATACTTTTATTTTCACCTAAATACTATCAATCACACCCTCACACTAAATATGATCATTTTTAGTAGACCAAACTCTCATGTATAACCCATAATCTCTCCTTTCTTCTCCAAGAGTTAAGATTGTTTTAGCCTTGCAAGCTCTCATGATAAAGAGCTTTTACTCTTCCATTCTGTTCTCTTCCCAGAAGAGCCACTTTGACACTTTTTTTTGTTTTTTTGATACGTTGTTGTATTAATGTGTTGTATTTTATGTTTAATATCATTAAAAGTATCACAAATACATGTTCAAATAACATTTCTGGTGGGCAAAAATGCTCGTTAAAATAAGGTATCATAAATAAAAATATTATTTAAATATTTAATTTTAACATTTAAAATAACATTCGTTCACTTATACATTAACTGGGTAAAAATATTAGAGATAAGGATATAGTGGGTATTTTGCTTACTCCACCGATTAGGCCGAGTGATTTTTTCGATTTAATAAGTATATTTTAGTTTAATTGGTCAGGTAATTTTAGGATCTTTTTTTCTTTATTTCTTAGGGAGCGTTTGTTAATCAATATATGAGATGAAAAAGCTAAGATATGAGATGCATTTCAAACTTCTATCATTTTCAACATGTTTGTTAAACTTATCTGACTATTCTTGAAAAAATTATTAATGAACTTTTATCTTGATATTTCAAGATATGTATATCTCTTCTCTCCCTCAAGATAAGCATATCTTGATCCCTACATATAAGAAGAAAATGACTCATGTGTCCTCTAATGCATTCCAAAGAATTTAACAAACAGGTTGATAAAAATTTTGGAATGCTTCTCAACTTTATCTTGATCATTCCATTTGTTAGTCCGAAAATTATTTCGGGATTATCTTGATACTCACTTATTTTGCTCATTTTAACAAATGCTACCTTAAAAGAGAATAAGTTAAAAATTTTAACTTAATAACATTTTCAATAGATATGTATTAGAATTATTAGTTGGAAAAGACCTTAATTATTTAATAACTTAATGGAGAAGAAATCTGGAGAGAGATAGTCTATGCTTAAATTGTAAAAAACAAAAAAAGGAAAATATGTATGATATGAAATAAAAATGAATAAATGATATTTTATTTTTTAAATAAATACTTTATTAATAAGATTTTATAATCTATAAATATAAAAAATATATATGAAATATATACACCCGTAGAAAGCTTCTCTAAGAAGGAAAAATGTGACCCCCCCAAGGGCACAATTGGATGGCAAATGAGAGAATAAGATCATACTGGAGGCCATCAATGTGGTTCGATTCCTGAGAGAAGCAAACTTGCTTCTTTTTAAGGAAGAATTTTGGTGGTGATATCAGTGAAGTCGACCTCACAAACGCTTGCCACTCAGACACATTTTGTGATTTACCTAATAATAACATTGAGGGGTCGGAATTATTATCTCTAGATTAGTCGAGTGCAAGTTATCAAAAAAAAAAAAGAAAAAATGTGCATGCACATAGAATAAAGGCAATCCCGAAGATGGCAGAGGAAGGACAAAATCAGCCATAATTTCTTACGTTTAACAGACCATCGTAATAGGCTCCACAAGACGGAAGGCCACAAGGCCGTTCTCCCCTTGTACCTACCATACATCTCTTCTGCAAAGTGCATCCATGCCCATGCCCAAAAACACAAATGGAAACTATATTTTTATAATTTTTTATATGATAATTTAAATTTTTTATTAGTTTTATTACACTTTTAAACTTATATTTTTGATTTAATTTAAAATATATATTTTGACTTTTTTTGTGTGTGTATAATAACTCAAATTTTTAGTTATTTTAATCACACTCTTATATTTATATTTTTGAGTCAATTTAATTCATGTACTTTAATGTGTGAAAAAAAAAAAAGATAAAGTAAGTTAAGTCAATTTAACTTTTTTTTTTATACATCAAAGTATAGAACTTAAATTTATTCTAAAATGCTGCTACAGAAGTATAATTGAAATAACAAAAGCTTCAAATTGCAAAATGAAAAAATATTAAAGTGTAAGAGTTAAATTGTCTAAAAAATATAAGTGCAAGAGTGTAATGGAAATAACCAAAAATTTGAATAATACAAATATAGATTTGGTCAAACACAAATCTTTTCAAGTTGGGGGGTTATATGGATAAAAAAGTTTTCTTTTATCAATAATGATTTAGATGTAGCACTATTATGGGTCTCGTTTGCTCAAAATAATATATTACAAGCATAAGAAAAATCACGACACCCCTAAACTTTAGTTATTTAGCTCCAGCACCCCTTAAATATTCAAATTAGTCTAACCAATCCTGAAACCTTCTAAAATTAGCCATGATACCTCCTCAACTTTGGCCCATGAAAAGGTGTCGTGATTAGCGCAAAAAAAAAAAAAGAATATATAAATATATATATTGAGGTAAATTAATATTGACATTTCATGATCTTTAATTATTAAATCCAAACAGCCTTTAAATGTTAAAATTTACCTAACACAATTTGAACTTTGGACCATTGAGAGATGTCAAGGCTAATTTTAAAAAAAAATCAAGACCGATTAAGTGAATTTTAAAATTTAAACAGTATTTATATGTAGGATAAATTTTAACCTATATATATATATATAGATAAAGTTTTGTTAATTTGTGTTTGTGAAATAATAAGCCTTTATATAGCCCTCTTTAGGTTATCAAAGTCCTTCACCTTGAAGGAGTCTATTTTTCTTTTATTTGGATTAAAACGGGTTTAAAACGGCCTTGTCACGAAGTTTTGAAACCTACCGCGGTCCTACGGCGGTATGCTTGTTGCTGCAGACCCGTGAGTCTATTTCCCTTTTATTTCTCTTTTTTTTTTTTTGTGGTACCTTGTGTGTTAATGTGTTATATTTTATGTTTAATGTCATTAAAAAAGTCACGAATTCATGTTCAAATAACATTTCTGATTTGCAAAAATGCTCGTTAAAATAAGGTATCATAAATAAAAATATTATTTAAATATTTAATTTTGATATTTAAAATAACACTAGTTCACTTATACATTAAATGGGTAAAAGTATTAGGAATGATTTAATAAAATTTGATGAATGAAAACTCACCCGTATATATCTAAACTCATCATATTATGTCATTTGTACACAAGGTAATATATTTTAAGAATAATAAAATTTCACTTGAAATGATCATCTATTTCATCCAATAAGGATGTAGTGGGTATTTTGCTTACTCGACTAATTAGCCCGACTGATTATTTCGATTTAATAGGTATAGTTTAGTTTAATTGGTCAGGCAATTCCAAGATCTTTTTTTTTTTTTTTTCTTTCTTAGAAGAGAATAAGTTAAAATTTTCATCTTAATAACATTTTCAATAGACATGTATTAGAATTATTAGTTGGAAAAGACCTTAATTATTTAATAACTTAATGGAAAAAAAATCTTGAGAGAGATAGTCTATGCTTAAGTTGTACAAAAACAAAAAAGGAAAATAGATATGAAACGAAATAAAAATGAATAAATGATATTTTATTTTATAAATAAATAGTTTATTAAAAAATTTCATAATCTGTAAATATAAAAAATATATATGAAATATATACACCCGCAGAAAGCTTGGGCAAGAATAAAAAATCCGCATGCACATAAAATAAAGGCAATCCTGAAGATGGCAGAGGAAGGACAAAATCAGTAAAGCAGTAGAAGAAGCCGCCATAATTTCTTATATTTAACAGACCATCATCGTAATAGAAGGCCGTTCTCCCCCTGTACCTATCGTCCTGTACTCCATCTCGCTATCGATCTATCCCTCAAGAGCTCGCATTCATCTTCTTCTCTCCCCCCCCCCAACCCCCCCCCTCCCCCCTCTCTTCTCGATCTATCTGTCCAGTACTCCATCTCCTGCCGACAGTATGTGACCATCGTTCACCATTTGCCGTCATTCCCCACCATTTCAGTATATTTTATAAAATATAAATATGCACGAACTAAGTCTCTTTATCCTTATATATATAAAAGTAAAATAGTCACTACTAAGAGTTGACTTGCCCAATTTCTCACCTAAATTATGTTGATTTATTTATTTTTTTTCCAAACTATTATTGTGCTCATATTAATTATTTAACAAATTTCAATGTAGCAGGTTTATTGAATATAGTAGATTTCAATATCAAAAAATAAATTATTTAATAATATTTTATTTAATTTATTAAATACAACAAGTTTCAATGCACTAAACCAAAAAGTTAATTATTCAATTTATTAAATATAACAGGTTTCAATGCACCAAAAAATAAATTATTCAATAATATTTTATTCAACTTATTAAATACAATCTTTATTATTATATTTATATATATAAAAGTAGGATAGTCATTGCTAAGAGTTGACTTGCCCAATTTCCCACCTAAACTGTGTTGATTTATTTATTTTTTTCCCAAACTATTACTCTGCTCATATTAATTATTCAATAAATTTCAATATAGCAGGTTTATTAAAGATAGCAGATTTCAATACCAAAAAATAAATTATTCAATAATATTTTATTTAATTTATTAAATATAACAAGTTTCAATGCACTAAACCAAAAAATTAATTATTCAATTTATTAAATATAGCAGGTTTCAATACCAAAAAATAAATTATTCAATAATATTTTATTTAATTTATTAAATACAACAAGTTTCAATGCACTAAACCAAAAAATTAATTATTCAATTTATTAAATATAACAGATTTCAATGCACTAAAAAATAAATTATTCAATAATATCTTATTCAACTTATTAAATACAATCTTTATTATATATATAAAAGTAAGATAGTCACTTCTAAGAGTTGACTTGCCCAATTTCCTACCTAAATTGTGTTAATTTATTTTTTTTTTTTTCAAACTATTACTTTGCTCATATTAAGTATTTAACAAATTTCAATGTAGCAGGTTTATTAAATATAGCAGATTTCAATACCAAAAAATAAATTATTCAATAATATTTTATTTAATTTATTAAATACAACAAGTTTCAATGCACTAAACCAAAAAATTAATTATTCAATTTATTAAATATAACAAGTTTCAATGCACCAAAAAATAAATTATTCAATAATATTTTATTCAACTTATTAAATACAATCTTTATTATATATATAAAAGTAGGATAGTCACTGCTAAGAGTTGACTTGCCCAATTTCCCACCTAAACTGTGCTGATTTATTTATTTTTTTTCCCAAGCTATTACTCTACTCATATTAATTATTCGAAAAATTTCAATGTAGCAAGTTTATTGAATATAGCAGGTTTCAATACCAAAAAATAAATTATTCAATAATATTTTATTTAATTTATTAAATACAACAAGTTTCAATGCACTAAACCAAAAAATTAATTATTCAATTTATTAAATATAACAGGTTTCAATGCACCAAAAAATAAATTATTCAATAATATTTTATTCAACTTATTAAATGCAACAAGTTTCAATGCACTAAAAATTGAATTATTCAATTTATTGAATATAGCAATTTCAATGCATCAAAAAATAATTTATTATTATATTATTATATATATAAAAGTAGGATAGTCATTGCTAAGAGTTGACTTGCCCAATTTCCTGCCTAAACTGGGCTGATTTATTAGCAGATTTCAATATAAAAAAATAAATTATTCAATAATATTTTATTCAACTTATTAAATGCAACAAGTTTCAATGCACCAAAAATTGAATTATTTAATTTATTGAATATAGCAATTCCAATGCATCAAAAAATAATTTATTTAAACTTATTAAATACAACAAGTTTTAATGCACCAAAAAATGAATTATTCAATTTATTGAATATAACATTGTCAAACAAAAAAAAGTTATTTAATTTATTAAATACAATAGATAAATATTTAAGAATTAAGAAATAAAAAAATATATATCTTACACATTAAACAACAGATAAAATTACCCTCCAAACTAGTGGAACGTCTTTAGAACCTATTTGTCAAACAAAAAAAAATTCAAGCTCCTTATGGCATCTAAATACAGCATATAGTGATTAAATAAAATATATAATTATTTAATTATGATTTATTCAATTGATTAAATACAACAATTTTAATACATCAAAAAATAAATTATTCAATTTATTGAATATAACAGATAAATATTTAAAAATCCAACAGATAAATATTTTTTGGTGCAGGTTCCAATGCACGAAAAAATAAATTATTCAATAATAATTTATTCAACTTATTAAATACAACAAGTTTCAATACATCAAAAAATGAATTACTCAATTTATTGAATATAGCAATTCCAATGCATTAAAAAATAAATTATTCAATTTATTGAATACAACAAATAAATATTTAGCAATTAAAAAATAAAAAAATATATCTTACACATTAAACAATAGATAAAATTACCCCTCCAAACGAGTGGAATGTCTTTGGAACCTGTTTGTCAAACAAAAAAAATTTCAAGCTCCTTCTGGCATCTAAATACAGCATATAAATATTTAGGAGTTAAAAAATAAAAAAATATATCTTACACATTAAATAGCAAATAAATATGATTGATGATAATTTCAATGTTAATTCAATATCTTACATTCAATTTATTGAATACAACAATTTTAATGCATCATAAAATAAAGGTTAATGATGGTTACAATGTTAATTCTTCAAACAAATAAATATTACCGAATGTACAACTATCAATTAAAACTAAGAAGGCGGAAACTTAATAAGTTGACTGTGCTAATTTTTTTTTCCCAAACTATTACTCTGCCTACATTCAATTTATTAAATACATGATGTTTCAATGCACCAAAAAATGATAGTTTCAATTCCATTAGATATGTTTTCCTAATGCTTATTATGGTTCTCATTAGTGAATTTTATACAGTGAAATAATTTACATTGTGTGAAAATAAATCTCCATAACAAAAATGACGTTATTTTGTCCACATAGATATGTGGACTTCAAGCAATTTGTGTGATATATATAAATAAGAAATATTATCATATTGTAAAAAAACACAACTCATTGATAATAAATTAAATACAAATGCACATAAATCATTGAAAATCATGAATATGGACAAAAAATGCCACTTCACATTCCCTGTGCTTCCATATGTCATTTAAGTCATGTATTCATGCATCGTCTTCCCATGCATACAGCTGTTGGTGAATTTAATTGATCCAATTTTTATTTCTACATATTCCTTCGGCATATCTAAATCATTTTATTGGCAGATTATCTCCTATATTTGTTCCATCCTAGAACTATCTCTTCACCACAATTTAGTTCTATAGATTTTTTAGAGAAAGGAATTCTGAACTTTTGGCTTTTTCGAATTTTTGCTGAAAGTTGACTTACAGGATGGCAGAGCTTCGTTCTAAATCAATAAAGCGTGCAAGGGTGTGTGTACAGGAAATAGGTAGATTCATTTTTTCCTGTTTTGTCCAAGGAATTGGTTTAAATTCGTAATCAAGAACTGGACAGAATATTATGAACAATCCCATTATATATATTTTCCTAATGCTTATTATGGTACTCAATATTGATAAATTAATCTTACAAATCAGTATCTTTTAACTCATTTAACTGCTTCCACCTTACGTTGCATGTGCTAAGTCCGATTACATTTATGAACATTCTAATGGCTTCATGCTACCAATTATTGTTTTTTCTTTTCTTTTTTTATGTTTTTCTTTTTTATAAATTTTTTTCGTGTTTATTTTGTATTTGCACTAATAAAGTGATAAATAATCCATTTGTTGTGACGCTTTTGTTGTGTAGACTATGCACAGGATCAAGCAAACAATACATCACATTCATGGAATCACATGGGTGAGAAATACTTACCTGTTCCTGTAAAAATTAATTTTTAGAATTACATGCCGATGAATCATCTGTGAATCTGAGGTGCTATTTGAATGACGCTCGCAGGAGGCCCTTCTGTTCTGCAACAGATATCAAACCCACGTGAGGGGACCGGTCAGTTTAAAGAATGTCGGGTCAATGTTGGCTCGCAATTGAAAAATACAAGTGAATATCAGACACGCACTCCGTTAAGTGTGATAACCAACGGCATTATGATTTACAAATTTGTTTTATTTTTTCCAACCACCAAATTGTCTACAATTTTCACTAAAATATCTTTCATGTTACAATTGTTGAAAGGGGTCGGGATGAAAATTCGTGTTTTCGTAGTCCCGTTTCGATTTCTGGCAATAGGCAACGCCAACAACGCAGTGGCACGTTTGCGACTTTAGGCACGTTGTCGTCCGGCAAACACAACATAAGCAATGGACGTTTTGTCAGATCTATGCCCTCGATAGGATGCTCTACTTTAGATTATGGTGCATCGGAAATAAACTTTCAAGAAAATGATGGTTTACCAGACACAGGTTATTCTTAGATTTTTGATTTATTCCATTTAAAAAAAAAAGAAAAGGTTTATTTTTTCAATTAATTCTTATTGCATCCCATCTTCATGCTGTATCTAACGAAGATTTCTATATATTCACTTGAAGGTTCTGAACCTTCAAGGAATTTTGTTCAAGGTTCCATAAATCATGGCAATTCACTAGACGGTAATATTTATTCATTCTCTTTATTTCTAACTTATGTATGTTAAATCCGTGGAAGCTGTTATTTTTTCCTTTTATTTTATAGCCCTTTGTCTAATTGGTTATGCAGGTGGCGATGTTCTTTGTTCGGACATTCAGCCAACAGGTTAGTTTTCATCTTCTAATGTTTTCTTTATAGAATAGACAACTAGGTTTAAATTGCTTAGAACAGATCTATAAATATTAAAAGAACTTACCATAACTCTGTTATGCTGCACTAATCGATGAGCCATTACATGTTCTGTAGATCCTTTGGAATTAGTGTGTTCGAAGAGGTTCTTTTTTCTTTTTTTTCTTCCCACTTTTACTGTCTTCTTCGTTCTCCCCCTGCTCTCCTTCGAAAGATCCACCTGAATAAAGCTAAAAAAAAATAGAAGAACATCTAACATAAGCAAAGTTTATTTTCATCTACTAGAAACAGATGTAACGACTAAATCAAAATATTTTCAATGTCCTTATACGAAAAAATTACCCATGCATCCAAACGAGTGGAACGTCTTTGGTTTTTGTTTGTCAAAACAAAAAAAAAAATTCAAGCTCCTTGTGGCATCTGAACTTCGTCGGCCATTTTTCTGTAAAGATCTGGCTTGCTTCCACGGTTTTCCAGAAGAAAAAGAAATCCCAGGACGATGGTGGATGGAAGTGGTGCCTTCGAATTAATTTTCCTTTCTTTTTTTGCCCAAATTCGGGTAACAACGCATCTGTTGAGGATAGCTTTGGCAGATCTGGGAGCAATCACACTCAGAATAGGTATTAATGTCTCCGATTATGAAGATATCTGGATTTCGAGAGAGGATGTTGATTGTTTCGGCTAGATATGTGTGTAGATCCATGAGGATTTAGGGTTTGTGGGAAGGGGGTGATGGTGTGTATAATGTGTAAAAAATTAGGTTCTAGAATGCTCATCACACATGAGCGTGGAGTATGGACTGGAAGGATGTTGGTTAATGCTTTATTCCTTTTTTTTTAATGAACCATTCATTTACACTAATTATATCTTTTGTTTAGCTTGTGACTGTTTCGCGGAATGTTTATATTTAAATATTTAAGCAACGTTTCAAATTTAAAAAAAAAAAAATTCATATAACATTAAAATTATTAAAATTAATTTTTTGAACAATAATATTTGTTCACGCTCAACCCTATGTGTAAGGTTTTTATGTTGCTTACAATAAATTAAAAGAACAAAAAATGGAAATTAATTTTCTTTTTGCGATGCTTCTTGCTAAGGAAAAATATAGAGTTACTAATATAATAATTCTAAATGAGATAGAAGCTTTGTATGTATTTTTTTATTACTCTCTCTTCCTTTATTTTTTATTCTTATTTTTTGCTAATAAAATCTTATATCGATTATGTTATCGTTCAGAATATGCTGATATAGGAGATTCCAATAATAAATGCGAGTTTTGCAGAGCCATATTCTGGTACGAGAAAAGGGTGGGAAAACATTACAATACCAAAAAACCTAAAGTTCTCTTTGTGTTGCATGCAAGGCAAAGTAGAGCTCCCTCTCATGCATACTTCGCCTCAAGTTCTTATTAATTTATTTTATTCTAATAACAATAAAAACAAGCATTTCTTGGAAAACATACACATCAATGGACAGAAAGATTGACACAATTGTCCATCATGATAAATTCCCTCGTATCTTTAGATTGCATGGGCAAAACTATCACATGATCGGTAGTTTGTTGCCAACGGAAGGATCTACACCAAAGTTTGCTTAGTTATACATATACAACACTGCGAATGAAGTTGCAAACCGTATGAACGTTGTTGGGTAAGCAATCTTATAAATAAAAGTTTGTTATGTCAATATTATTTTAATATGATATTCCAACATCATTTTTAAATTTTCTATTCCTTCATATGAATGTTGTTGCATCTTTGCTCTTGCCTAGTGGTAGAACAACCCATTCAAGATTTGCGATCCCTCTGAATCTGACTAAAGACTCAACATGCAACATTAAACATACGAGTTCATTAGTTGAGTTGATATTAAAGACGAATCTTATTATTTGGGATGAAGCCCCTATGATGCACACACTACAAGAAAAATCAATTTTAGTGATAGAAAAATCCATCACTAAAAACAGAAAATTCATCATTAAATTTTTAGTGACGAGGTAAAAATTCATCACAAAAAAGGGCGTCACAGAATTTTAGTGACAGGGTTGAGCAATCCCGTCGTAGATCTGTGACGGGCAAGCTTTCCCATCGCATATTTGTGACGGGTCACCCGTCACAGAGACTCGTCACAGATCATTTAAAATAATAAAAAAAATAAAAAATAAATATTAAAATTAATTTTAAAATAAAATAAAACAAATATTTATCTAATTTATAATATTAATTCTCAATATTTGAATTGAAATTTTATTTCTTCTTTTTATTGTTTTATTTTAGATAAAAATCTTAAAATAGTGTGCTCTACATATTTTATAAAAACAAAATAATATTTTTCTTAAATACTATTTTAATTTTTAGTATTTAATTACCTGCATATTTGAATTAAAATAATTATCTAATTTATTTCATATGTTAGTTTTAAATATTTGAATTGAAATTTTATTTATTATTTTTAATGTTTTATGTCAAATAGAATTTTTTGTATTTTTTAATGTGTATATTTTATTTATAACAATAAAAGTAAACTGTATTACATTTAAAAGTAAACTATTAAAAATTACAGTATTACATCAATATTTCTTATGTATTTTATTTAAAATTACAGTATTATATTTTAATTAAAAGAAAAAAAATTTCAATTAAAAAAAAACACAAATAACCATTAAACTAAACTAATACAAAATAACTATAAGTAAACTAAAACAAAATAACTACAACTAAACTAACACAAAATAATCATTAAACTAAACTAACACAAAATAACTAAAACTAAACAGCACAAAATAACTAAAAATAAACAACACAAAATAATTACCTCATTGAATGAAAAAGTGGCGGCAATGGCACTGGAGCAGTAACAATACTGGTGGGAGACAATAGCTATAGAAAAATCAAGAGAACCAAGGGGGGAATAGAGAAATGGCGTCGGAATAGGGGGAAAAGGGCGAGAAGGAGTGAGAACCAGAGAAAGGAAGGGGGAGAATGGCTGTTCGGGAGGGGGGTTTTAAACTTAAATTAGTGACGGGCGTGCCAGTCCCGTCACTGATCAGTGACGTGCAAGGCAATCCCGTCACTAAATTTTGTGCTATGTTTTTTGTAATGGATTTCCGTTATTAAACCCGTCACAAATTAGTGACGGGTGGGCTCCCGTCACTAAATTATGATTTTCTTGTAGTGACAAATACTGTTTTGAGGCACTTGACAAAAGTCTACGAGATATTATGAGATTCAAAAATCCATTAAGTTTAGACCAACCATTCGGAGGGAAAATTGTGGTGTTTGGTGGGGATTTCAGACAAATTTTACCAGTCATATCGAAAGGTAATAGGCAAGATATTGTGCATGAAACAATTAATTCGTCTTATTTGTGGCGACATTGCAAAGTGTTGAAATTGACAAAGAATATGAGACTCCAAAATCTCATTAATAACAATCACAGTGTTTACTTGAAAGAATTTTCTGAATGGATATCAAGCGTGATGGGATTTTAGGTGGCCAAAATGATGGACATGCAACTGTGGAAATACCGGATGATATTTTGATACATGGGTCTGGTAATATGATTGAATCAATTGTTGAGACCACTTACCCGTCATTTTCAGACAACGTTGGTACATCCTACTTGTAAGGTAGGGTCATTCTTGCACCAACATTGGATGTCGTTGAATCTATCAACGATTACATGGTTTCTATTAGTGATTGTGAAGGAACAACATACTTCAGTTCAGATACAATTTGCAGGTCAGATACAAATATTGATTTGTTGGAAGATCTTCATTCTGCAGAATTTTTAAATAGTATCAAATGTTCTGGTGTCCCTAACCACGAGTTGAGACTAAAGGTTGGTATTCTGGTTATGTTGTTGAGGAACATTGATCATGTAACGCTCCGTAAATAGCAATTAAATTTAATTTTGGGATAATTTGACTTAAAAGAATTATTAAAATAATTTGTTGGTATTAAATAAAAATAAATTATGTGATTTTAAGGAAATAAGAAATTAAGATAATTAATTTTGTTATTTTAGGAATTTCTGAAATTAGAAAAAAATTGAAATAAATTAATTTGTGTGATTTTTAGAAGTTTCGGGCATTACTGTATTTAATATAGGGGAGGGGAAAGTGTGATTTATGGAAGTTAAGGGTGGTTGGTGTGAATTGCGGAAAGGCCGAAAAGTCACCTTAAATATAACATATCTCATATATATGTTGAAGAATGCGTGCGGGCGCGAGCGGGTCGCCCGCGAGGGCGACCCGGCTGCGGACGCGGGATCGAATCTGCGGGCAGGCGCGCAAGGCTGAGGGATTTTGGCTGATTTTAATCAGCCTTGGACGTCGAAACGACGTCGTTTCGATAAGGCGGTGGCCTCTCCCAGCGGTTGGCCCTGAGCTACCACATGGCGCCTTCTCCTTCTTTCATTTTGCAGCCGCATTTTAGCCCGATTTCGAGCATGATTTTGAGCAAACAAACAGTATAAAAATTACAGAGAAGCAGCAGCTCGCAGGAGAAATTGAGAGAATTTTGGAGCCAAAAATTCAAATTAAATCCCTTTTAATTCCTGATTTAATATTCCAGGTATGTAGTCAAGCTAATAATTAATATTTTCTACGATCGAAATTTTGTTTAGAGCCCAATTTTATTAATTTTGTCAATAATTTGGATTTTACAGTTTGTATAACTTTGACTGTGATTGGTCAAATCGAGCATAAGGCTATCTTCGGAAAGGCAAGTTCTCTATACCCTCATTGTCGATTCTTTCGATGTCAATTTATTTGACCTCCCTTCGTTGATTTCGGATGTTAATAAATTATGGAATTTAAAACGGTTTGTTTTAAAATTTAATTTATTAAATTGGTCTTGAGAGTTTTATTCGTTGGTTGCCTACGAGGGTTTGTGTCATCCCCAAGCCTGTGGGAATGATGTTGTACTCACCCGGGCTAGGTTCTTAGCTGTTCGGGTATGATTATAGCTTTTGGTTGTTATAGGCTAAAGCGGTTGGGCAGTGGGGATAAGGATTAGCTGTTCGGTGACGATGTGACTATTGTACGGTCTATCTTAGGCCGTCGGCTGGTCTTTTCTAGTCACTGACTGCTGACCGGTGCCAAGCACTGTTGACTGGCTCTGCCATTACGTGATTATAGCATGATCTGGTATCATTTTATTCTTGTAGCATGGTTTGGTATGCACATGGGTACGGGCTGCATGTTGGGATTATCATGATTTGGTTATGCTTGATCACAGACATTCTAGATTGGTCAGGTTGCATCCAGCACGGGCATATGCATCGCGTGTGATTTACTGTATGGGCGGAGCGTGGCCTGATGCTTGGACGTATGGGTGCCTTGTATCACGTTGATGCTCATTACGCCATTGCATTTTATATGCATTGCATGGTTACTGGTAGCATTTAGTTCTCGAACGGGAGTACCGTTCCGAGGGAGTCTATGGCTCGGCTGTCGGGAGTACCGGTAGGGATACGGGTGACGGGAGTACCACCTCGGGACAGTGCGCACAGGTTTATTGGAGATCTATGTTGCCTTTCAGGACAGCAGCAGGTTGGTGTGGGACTTGGGTGCCAGGTGTTTTATGTGGGCCCCGAGACCGGTATGTGTTTTATTATGGTGCACTGTTGCGTTGTTGCGTCACATGGCTTGTGTGTATATTTGAGTTTATATTTGGGGTAATCTCCTCTTCTGTTTTATTTACAGCCTTCCTTTTCTTGTAAACTTGCTGAGTCTTGCGACTCACCTTGCTTTCCATCATTCCTGGTAAGGGTAAAGCAAAAGTCGATGACGATGACCGCGCCACCTAGTAGCCAGCCGTGTCGGTAGGGTGTACAATTAGCTGCCCACGTCTTCTCTAATGTTTTGTTAGGAGTTCTGACTCTCATTTTTTACTGTGCCTGGCTGTTCCTTGTATCTTTTATTTGTTGGCACACGTGTCTGTATATTTTGATATACTCCTTGACTGCTGTTCCAGCAAGGTACTTGTGGGCGTGCATGTATTTTGTTTTGCTTCCGCTATTGTATTTTTCGTATGTATGCATGCTAGAGTATTTTTATCTTATGTCTATTTCTATTTCCTCTATGTAAGCGCTTTCGTTCGGATAGACCGGGCGGTTGGGATATCTGGGCAGGGGTGCTTACAATGTTGGTATCAAAGCGTCATTGAGTCAATTTGGGGGACAAGTAATTGTACACCAAGGCTGTTAGGTAGAGTTAGAGTGTTAGGTCGTGTCCTTAATTTTGAAATGTGTCCTAATTAATTTTGGTTATGTAGGACTCATGGACACACGCCGTGGACAAGGTCGTGGTAGACCACCAACGCGAGGTTGAGGGCACCTTGTTCCTACTCCTGAGGTACAGGCGACGGATACAGGAGATGAGAGACAGCCAGGGCTCCGGACATGCAGGAGACATTGGCAGGTCTTCTACGGGCCGTAGACGTACTGACGGCATCTCAGTTATGTCAGGAGCGCAGTCATGATGGTAGGACCGCTACGGCCCAAGCGTCACATTCAGGTACTCCGAGAGCAGGGGATAGTTCTGGTGCTACATTACTTAAAGATTTTATGGCCCTACGCCCACCAGAGTTTAGTGGAGGCGCCGACACGACAGAGGCCGAGAATTGGCTACTGGCTATGGAGAAGCATTTGTGATCTATAGGCTATGCAGAGGCCCATAGAGTTCGACTGGGGACCTTCCTGTTGCGAGGAGACGCCGAGCAATGGTGGGAGACCACCAGACAGCGATATGGTGATAGGGACCCGACATGGGCACAGTTTGTCACGGCGTTCAATGAGACTTATGTACCGGCTTGGGTCAGAGAGCAGAAGGTGTTCGAGTTTGTTGACTTATAGTAGGGGAGCAAGACAATCACACAGTACGAGACTGAGTTCGTGGCGTTATCTCGTTATGCTCCAGAGTTAGTGACCCCTGAGTCTCGCAGAGTCAGCAAGTTTCAGAGGAGGCTATGACTATAGATTCGTCACGCCATGGCTGGTATCGAGGCACCCGACTTTCCTACGGCTGTTCAGCGGGCCCACGCAGTGGAGAGGGATCGATTGGAGGCACGATCAGATCAGTCAGTCATGAAGAGTGCAGGGAGCAACAGTAAGAAGAGGAAGTGGGATGCGGGCAGTAAGAGTTTTGGGCTTCCACAGTGCTGATAGTGCGGGCAGAGACACCAAGGTCAGTGCCAGGATGTACGTCGGGACGTGTGTTATCGCTGTGGTCAGCCGGGTCATTTGAAGAGAGACTGTCCACAGGGGCCCAGACCGACTACATCGGCCCCACTAGCTACACCGGCCACAGGGCAGGATGTCATTTGCTTTCGCTGTGGACAGAAGGGCCATCGAGCGAACGTATGTACCCAGCCAGCACAGATTGGAGGGCCACGGATGGGAGGTGTAGGGCCTAGACCAGCTCAGAGACAGTTTACACCTAGGGCACAAGGTCCAGGAGCACCACTACCCCTACCAGCAGCACAGCGCCCAGGGCCCACAAGAAGGGTACAGATGCAGGGTAAGGCGTTTGCGGTGACAGCCGCCGAGGCAGCTGAGGGCAGGGATACGGTACAAGGTATACTTTCTCTCCATGGTCATGATGTACGTGCCTTATTTGATACAGGTTCTACCCACTCTTTCATAACACCCCATCTGTTGCATAAGATCTCGATCCCGTGTACCCCCTTACCTTATGATTTGTCTGTTTTGACACTGGGAGGGACGGTATTGTTGGGGAGTGAGATGGTCAGGGATTGCGAGATAGGGATTCACGACCAGGTATTTTTAGGGGGATCTTATTATTTTGGCAATCCAGGATTTTGACTTACTGTTGGGTATGGATTGGCTCTCACGGCACTATGCTCGAGTTGATTGTCGACGAAAGGTGATTTCATTTGAGCACCCGGAGAGACTAGTTGTTACATACCGGGGGGTAAAGCCTGTGGTGACAACACCGATGATATCGGTTATGCACGCCGATAGGCTTATACGACGTGGGTGTGAAGCCTATTTTGTATTTGTGACTGTAATAGATGGGGAGAAGAAGGAGTTGGCTGCCTATCCTGTGGTGCGAGACTTTCCAGATGTGTTCCCAGATGAGTTGCCGGGACTACCATCGCACCGGGAGATTGATTTTGCAGTCGATCTGATGTTAGGTACGCAGCCCATTTCCAAGACTCCTTACCGTATGGCTGCCAATGAATTAAAAGAACTCAAGGTCCAGTTGCAAGATCTTTTGGAGAGGGGGTTTATTCGGTCGAGCACATCGCCATGGGGGGCTCCAGTATTATTTGTGCGTAAGAAAGACGGGTCTATGCGATTATGTATAGATTACCGATAGCTTAATAAGGTAACAATTAAGAATAAGTACCCCCTACCCCGTGTGGATGATTTATTGGATCAGTTGCATGGTGCATCGGTGTTTTCCAAGATAGATTTGCGGTCAGGTTATCATCAGGTGCGGGTCAAAGATGAGGATATCGCGAAGACCGCATTTCGTACACGTTATGGCCATTATGAGTTTGTGGTCATGCCATTTGGGCTGACCAATATACCTGCAGTATTTATGGATCTGATGAACAAGGTGTTTAAGGAATATTTGGATTCCTTTGTCATAGTTTTCATTGACGACATCCTAGTTTACTCACCGAGCCCTGAGATACACTAGGCGCATCTAAGCGTGGTTCTGTAGAAACTCAGAGATGAGCAGTTATATGCCAAGTTTTCGAAATGTGAGTTTTGGCAGACCCGAGTGGTATTCTTGGGACACGTGGTCTCAGGTGAGGGTATCTCAGTAGACCTAGAAAAGACTAGAGCCGTGATGGATTAGCCGAGACCGGTTACAGTGACGGAGATTCAGAGTTTTCTTGGCCTTGCTGGGTATTATCGACGATTCATAGAAGGCTTTGCACGGCTTGCATCACCCATGACGAAGTTGACAAGGAAGGGTGTCAGGTTTATTTGGGACGAGTCTTGCGAGAGGTCCTTTTAGGAGTTGAAGCGGCGTTTGACTTCGGCGCCAGTACTGACGATACCCATGAGTGGTGAGTTGTTTACTGTATATAGTGATGCCTCGTATGTAGGGTTGGGATGTGTTTTGATGCAGGACGGCCGAGTGAATGCTTATGCATCCAGACAATTGAAGAGGCACGAAGAGAACTACCCTACACATGATCTGGAGTTAGCGGCCGTAATGTTTGCCTTGAAGATTTGGAGACATTATCTTTATGGTGAGAGGGTCCAGATTTACACCGATCACAAGAGCCTTAAGTATCTTTTCTCACAGAGGGAACTCAATATGAGACAACATCGTTGGTTAGAGTTGCTTAAAGATTATGATTGCGAGATCCTCTATCATCCAGGTAAAGCCAATGTGGTTGCAGATGTATTGAGTTGCCGTGGAGCATCAGTTGCAACTATGATGGTGTAGGAGTGGTTCTTACTGGAGTAGATGAGTGATCTTACTATCTCAGTGGCATCAAACAACCCTACACTCTATTGTGCTTCCATGAGTATCCATTCGAATCTTGAGGATCAGATTCGCGATCGACAGCGACAGGATGTGGAGCTTGGCGAGATCATGGCTAATATGGAGAGATTTGGGCCGATGGGGTACAGCCTAGAGGGACGATGGCTTGTTATTGTTCCGTGGGCGGATTTGTGTGCCGAGTGACAGTGATATCAGGCAGAGGATCCTAGAAGAGGCTCATCGTTCTCCCTATATTATCCATCCTGGGGCAATGAAGATGTATCAGGGCTTACGGTGTCAATATTGGTGGAGCGGCATGAAGAAGAACGTAGTAGAGTTTGTATCGAGGTGTTTAGTGTGCCAGCAAGTCAAAGCTGAGCACCAGAGACCCGCGAAATTGTTACGACCTCTATCTGTGCCGGAGTGGAAATGGGAACGTATAGCTATGGATTTCGTCTCGGGATTGCCGCGATCTAGCCGGGGGTACGACTCGATATGGGTGATTATCGACCGGTTGACTAAATCAGCGCATTTTCTACCTGTCAAGAAGACCTATCCTATTCATCGACTGGCCACATTATACATTGATGAGGTGGTGAGACTGCACGGAGTCCCAGTTAGCATTGTATCAGACAGGGATCCTCGATTTACCTCACGATTTTGGGAGGCATTGCAGAGTGCTATGGGGACCCAGTTGACTTTCAGTACAGCCTTCCACCCTCAGACTGACAGGCAGTCGGAGCGGACCATACGAACTTTGGAAGATATGCTCCGCGCCTGTGTATTAGATTTCTATGGGAGCTGGGATGATCATTTATCGCTAGTGGAGTTTGCCTACAATAATAGCTTCCATGCCAGTATTGGGATGGCACCATTTGAGGCGTTATACGGGCGACTGTGTAGATTACCGCTTTGCTGGACCGAGATTGGGGAGCGAGCATTGCTTGGACCGGAGTTGGTAGAGCAGACGATAGAGAAGATCCAGTTGATTCGGGCTAGGATGAAGGCAGCTCAGGATCGTTAGAAGAGTTACGCAGACAAACGATGCCGGGATTTGGAGTTTGATGCTGGTGATCATGTTTTTCTTCAAATCATGCCAATGAGGGGTGTTCGACGCTTTGGAGTATCTGGTAAGTTGAGTCCTCGCTATGTGGGACCATTTGAGATATTTGAGCGAGTTGGACTGTTGGCTTACCGGTTAGCTTTACTTCCTCAGTTAGCCCACGTACATGATGTCTTTCATGTTTCTATGCTTCACAAGTACGTGGCAGATCCTGGGCATGTTATTGATTATCACCCTCTCGTGGTGCAAGAGGATGCGTCATATACCGAGTTGCCTGCTAACATTGTGGATTGGAAAGAGAAAGTGCTCCACGACCGTACGATTCCCTATGTGAAGGTCCAGTGGCAGCGACATACCCCTAAGGAGGCTACCTGGGAGCTAGAGGAGGACATGAGGCGACTTTACCCTCAATTGTTTGCCTAGCCAGGTACGAATTTCGGGGACGAAATTCTTTTAAGGGGGGGAGGATTTGTAACGCTTTATAAATAGCAATTAAATTTAATTTTGGGATAATTTGACTTAAAAGAATTATTAAAATAATTTGTTGGTATTAAATAAAAATAAATTATGTGATTTTAAGGAAATAAGAAATTAAGATAATTAATTTTGTTATTTTAGGAATTTCTGGAATTAGAAAAAAATTGAAATAAATTAATTTGTGTGATTTTTAGAAGTTTCGGGCATTACTGTAATTAATATAGGGGAGGGGAAAGTGTGATTTATGGAAGTTAGGGGTAGCTGGCGTGAATTGCGGAAAGACCGAAAAGTCACCTTAAATATAACATATCTCATATATATGTTGATGAAGGCGTGCGGGCGCGAGCGGTCGCGCGTGAGGGCGACCCGGCTATGGACACGGGATCGAATCCGCGGGCAGGCACGCGAGGCTGAGGGATTTTGGCTGATTTTAATCAGCCTTGGACGTCGAAACGACGTCGTTTCGGTGAGGCGGTGGCCTCCCCCAACGGCTGGCTGCGCCCTGCCACGTGGCGCCTCCTCCTCCTTTCGTTTTGCAACCGCATTTTAGTCCGATTTCGGGCGTGATTTTGAGCAAACGAATAGTAAAAAAATTACAGAGAAGCAGCAGCACGTGGGAGACATTTTGAGAGAATTTTGGAGCCAAAAATTCAAATTAAATCCCGTTTAATTCCTGATTTAATATTCCAGGTATGTAGTCAAGCTAGTAATTAATTTTTTCTGCAGTCGAAATTTTGTTTAGAGCCAAATTTTATTAATTTTGTCAATAATTGGGATTTTGCAGTTTGTATAACTTTGACCTCAGTTGGTCAAATCAAGCCTAAGGCTATCTTCGGAAAGGCAAGTTCTTTAAACCCTCATTGTCGATTCTTTCGATGTCAATTTATTTGACCTCCCTTCGTTGATTTCGGTTGTTAATAAATTATGGAATTTAAAACGGTTTGTTTTAAAATTTAATTTATTAAATTGGTCTCGAGGGTTTTATTCGTTGGTTGCCTACAGGGGTTTGTGCCACCCCCAAGCCTGTGGGAATGATGTTGTAGTCACCCGGGGCTAGGTTCTTAAATGTTCGGGTATGATTATAGCTTTTGGTTGTTATAGGCTAGAGCGGTTGGGCAGTGGGGGCAAGGATTAGCTGTTCGGTGACGATGTGACTGTTGTACGGTCTATCTTAGGCCGTCAGCTGATCTTTTCTAGTCACTGATTGCTGACCGATGCCAAGCACTGTTGACTGGCTCTGCCGTTACGTGATTATAGCATGATCTGATATCATTTTATTCTTGTAGCATGGTTTGGTATGCACATGGGTACAGGCTGCATGTTGGGATTATCATGATTTGGTTATGCTTGATCACAGACATTCTAGATTGGTCAGGTTGCATCCAACACGGGCATATGCATCGCGTGTGATTTACTATATGGGCGGAGTGTGGCCTGATGCCTGGATGTATGGGCGCCTTGTATCACGTTGATGCTCATTACGCCATTGCATTTTATATGCATTGCATGGTTACTGGTAGCATTTAGTTCTCGAATGGGAGTACCGTTCCGAGAGAGCCTATGGCTCGGCTGTCGGGAGTACCTGCAGGGATACGGGTGACGGGAGTACTTCCCCAGGACAGTGCGCACAGGTTTGTTGGAGATCTATGTTGCCTTTCAGGGCAGCGACAGGTTGGTGTGGGACTTGGGTGCCAGGCGTTTTATGTGGGCCCCGAGGACCAGTATGTGTTTTATTATGGTGCACTGTTGCGTTGTTGCGTCACATGGCTTGTGTGTACATGTGGGTTTATATTTGGGGTAATCTCATCTTCTGTTTTATTTACAGCCTTCCTTTTTCTTCTAAACTTGCTAAG
The DNA here is from genome assembly GCF_014633365.1 of Diospyros lotus. Lineage (NCBI taxonomy): Eukaryota > Viridiplantae > Streptophyta > Magnoliopsida > Ericales > Ebenaceae > Diospyros > Diospyros lotus. The sequence continues at coordinate 1,122,516 of NC_068341.1, forward strand.
TCTTGCAACTCACCTTGCTTTCCATCATTCCAGGTAAGGGTAAAGCAAAAGTCGAGGGTGATAACCGCGCCACCTAGTAGCCAACCGTGTCGGTAGGGTGTACAGTTAGCTGCCCCCGTCTTCTCTGATGTTTTATTAGGAGTTCTGACTCTCATTTTTTACTGTGCCCGGCTGTTCCTTGTATTTTTTATTTGTTGGCACAGGTGTCTGTATATTTTGATATACTTCTTGACTGCTGTTCCAGCAGGGTACTTATGGGCGTGCATGTATTTTGTTTTGTTTCCACTGTTGTATTTTTCGTATGTATGCATGCCAGGGTATTTTTGTCTTATGTCTATTTCTCTTTTCTCTATGTAAGCGCTTTCGTTCGAATAAACCGGGTGGTTGGGATATCCGAGCGGGGGTGCTTACAGATCATACCGCTAGACTTTGCAATGGGACGAGGCTAATTGTTACAAGACTTGGAAGTCACGTGTTGGAGGCTACAATATTGCCGAGTACTAATGCAGGGCATAAAGTGTTAATTCCGAGAATATCGTTGACTCCATCCGATACAAGGTTGCCCTTCAAATTTCAATGAAGACAATTTCCTCTTATTGTTTCGTATGCCATGACTATCAATAAGAGTCAAGGTCAATCTTTGACCCATGTAGGTCTTTTTTTGAAGAAACCTGTGTTTAGTCATTGGCAATTGTACGTTGCAATATCAAGAGTTACAAGTTGCTGTGGGTTGAAGATGCTAATATGTGATAAAGAGGGTGAACAAACAACTTCGACCACAAATGTTATATACATAGAAGTCTTCCAAAATTTACTTTAATCATAATGAAATAAAATTGTTGTTTCTTCACTAATTCATTTAGTATATTAAATTTACTATAATGTGCATTTTATATTTTGAACTATTATTTTATATATATATATATATTTGTTGAATATTGTATCCCGTGCATGGCACGAGTCAGGAACTAGTATATATTATATATATAAAATATTTACATATATATAATATATACAAATATATTTTTTAAATATAACTATAAACTAAAAATATATTATACAAAATTATTTGGACCAGATTAAATTTATCTTACAACTTTTAAAAATTTTAAGAGCATAGCTTGTAATATGTTGAACCTTTTAAGAGCATAGTTTGGCTTGCTATTTTAAAAAATTATTTTATAATTTTTTTCATTTTTTAAGTTATAAAATAAAATCAAACTATAAACTATAATATTATAATATTTATTTTTAATAAAAATATATATTCATATATATCAATCACAATACAACTATATTTTTTTTCTTTATCATTCATGCAAAACATAAAATTTTATATATTTTATAATTATCTTATGTATAAATAATTATATATTTTTTTATGTTGTTATTTATTTATATTGTTAGAATTAAAAGGTTAAAATTTGTTTGTAAAATTATACAAAATCATAATATCACATTATCATAAAAGTCAAAAATTATATGTGAAATTAAACAAAATCATAGTATTATATTCTCCGGGATTAGACCTCTAGCATTATCCTTATCCCTTTTATTTTGATTGGACCGTCCTCCACCATTCACTTGGGTGCCAGCAAAAAAGAAACCCAGGTAATTTGGGCTCCAGCTGCTGTCATGGAGTGCTTTTACCAGCCCTAGCTGCTACCTTACATATTTCCTAGTTAGAACCCATCCTCGCATAGCTGTGCTATCATCTTTCTATCCCCACGCCTCAGTCTGCCCAGCTATGGCAAAGTCAGAGAACATCCAGAACCAGAATCCCACCCTAGAAGAAGGGTTATTTGGAAGTCTTCCCAAAGAAAAGAATTGTAGTGGTATCGATCTTCTGTTCTATCAAGGTTTCTGGTGTCCTGACAATATCATTGAGAGCGTTGTTTCCTGTCAACAGCATTTCCAGGCACATGAAACTGATACGATCTTAACTTCCTTCCCAAAATGCGGCACCACCTGGTTGAAAGCCGTCATCTTCGCCGTAGCCAACAGAAGCAAGCATCCGCTCATAGAGAGCCCGCTGCTCTCAGCTAACCCCCACGCTCTTGTTCCTTTTCTTGAGATCCAAATCTACCGAAAGGCTCCTCTCTTTAATCTCCAAGACATTCCCAGCCCAAGAATTCTTTCCACTCACTTGCCTTACTCTGCACTGCCCGCCTCCATCAAAACTAATTCCAAATGCAAGCTTATCTATATATGCAGAAATCCCTTGGACCAGTTCATCTCCAACTGGCACTTTGCATCCAGTCTACGGTCCAAGAATCACTACTCCATCTCACTGGATGAGTGGTTCAAAAAGTACTGTATTTCTGGGATTACCCCTTTTGGCCCTTTCTGGGATCATATGTTGGGATATTGGACGGTCAGCCAAGAGAAGCCGGGCCAAGTTCTGTTCTTGAAGTACGAAGACTTGAAGGAAGATGATGTGTTTTACGTTAAGAAGCTGGCCGAGTTCTTGGGGGTTCCATTTTCAACGGAGGAAGAAAGGGACGGGATGCCTGAACAGATATCCAGGCTGTGCAGCTTTGAGAATTTGAAAGATTTGGAAGTGAACAAGAGTGGCAAAATTGATGATAAAAGTCTCTTCGATAACAAACAATATTTCAGGAAAGCAAAGGTTGGAGATTGGTCCAATTATCTTTCTCCGTCCATGGCCGAGGCCCTGAAGAAGCTTATGCACGACAAGTTTGAGGGTTTTGGTTTAACCTTCAAAACGTCCTAATAATATTTAATTCCTTGTATTTACAATCAAATAAGACGGCTTCTGTTTGTGGGGATTAGTGCTTAGTTGAATTTCATATATATATATATATGAAATTTCTACATCTTCTTTAAGTGTGCTTTGCTCAAGAATTTGGCAGTCTTTTCCTGTACGATTTTCCCCAATTCTCATGTCTGGAACGGTGTTATTTAAATTATGGAATTGAAGAATTCAATTACATTTAAAATTAAAGTTTTAGTTATGGAAACACAACTAGAGGTAAGAAAAAAAAAAATTAAACAAGATAACTTTGAGGATTTGATTTAAGATTCATTTTTACATTAAAAAATTAATTTTTTATATTAAAAAATTTTTAATATAAAAAATTAATTTTTTAATATAAATTTAATTTTAATTATTAGCTGCCGTGGATCAAGCGTAGATCCGCCCCTGTTTCCAGGCACATGAAACTGATACGATCTTAGCTTCCTTCCCAAAATGCGGCACCACCTGGTTGAAAGCCCTCATCTTTGCCGTAGCCAACAGAAGCAGGCATCCGCTCATAGAGAGCCCGCTGCTCTCAACCAGCCCCCACGCTCTTGTTCCTTTTCTTGAGTTCCAAATCTACCGAAAGGCTCCTCTCTTTAATCTCCAAGACATTCCCAGCCCAAGAATTCTTTCCACGCACTTGCCTTACTCTGCACTGCCCGCCTCCATCAAAACTAATTCCAAATGCAAGCTTATCTATATATGCAGAAATCCCTTGGACCAGTTCATCTCCAACTGGCACTTTGCATCCAGTCTACGGTCCAAGAATCACTACTCCATCTCACTGGATGAGTGGTTCAAAAAGTACTGTATTTCTGGGATTACCCCTTTTGGCCCTTTCTGGGATCATATGTTGGGATATTGGAAGGCCGGCCAAGAGAATCCGGGCCAAATTCTCTTCTTGAAGTACGAAGACTTGAAGGAAGATGATGTGTTTTACGTTAAGAAGCCGGCCGAGTTCTTGGGGGTTCCATTTTCAACGGAGGAAGAAAGGGACGGGGTGCCTGAACAGAAATCCAGGCTGTGTAACTTTGAGAATTTGAAAGATTTGGAAGTGAACAAGAGTGGCAAAATTGATGATCTTATTCCCTGCGATATCGATAACAAAGCATATCAGGAAAGCAAAGGTTGGAGATTTGTCCAATTATCTTTCTCCGTCCGTGGCCGAGGCCCTGAAGAAGCTTATCCCATGACAAGTTTGAGGGTTCTGGTTTAACCTTCAAAACGTCCTAATATATAATATTTAATTCCTTATATTTATACTCTTAGTTGAATTTCATATATATATATATATACACATATATATATACGGTCATTTCCCAAGTTTCTACTACGTACGTCGTCTTTGTTGAGTGTGCGTCGCTCAAGAGTTTGGCCGTCAGTTTAGCCCTGTAAGATTTTTCTCAGTTCTCATGTTTCCCTGCCAGCATTAATGGTGTAATGTGACCAGTTGTACTCCTGCCTACTTCATATTAATTTCTACGTCTCAGTGTTCAATGTAAGGTGAAATAATACATGCAATTTTTTTTTTTCGTTAACGCATCATTATAAACGCTCTCACTGATCGGCCCCACAATTTTAGCAGGAGAGGTAAATTAGGGAATTCAACAGACAGGTTTCGACTCCTAACACAACCACAAACGTGAGGGCTAGTGTGTGTCGTAATTAACATCACATCCTATTTCTAATGCTATTTTTTCTTGTTAAAATTCGTGTCACTTTTTAATGTTGTTTCTTTTTAAAATTTGTGTTCTATATATGCTGTGTAAGTTTGTCAAAAATCATTATTTTGAAATACAAGTTAAAAATAAAAAAATATATTTCAAAATATACGTTTTATATTTCAAAACAAATAAAACAGTAAAATATATTTCGAAACATATAATAATCCATGCAAAACCAAATCATTAAAATGAGCTCACACATACCTTAAATGATGAAGATGGAGGGAGTAGAAGGGAGGCCCTTGAGGGAGAGCTTGGAAAAATGGGCTGGGTGTAAGTTGGGAGAAGAGGCGAAGGTGGGGGGAGGGTGCTTGGAGGGAGAGAAGGGAAAGTGAGAGCAAAATAGGGGGAATTAAAAAGCAGGGGGGGTCGGCCTTAACAGGCCGACTCGCACAGCAGCACGGCCGCGGCATGCATGCCGCAGCCAACCAGCGAGCCACAACAACTTTGCTGTGGCGCGGGCAGGTCACGGCATGCATGCCGCGACCGACCCGCGAGCAGCAAAATCTCTGCTGGCTCGCGCTTGTGGTCGCGGCATGCACGCCGCGGCTATGGCGCGAGCTCCCCCTTTTAATTTTTTTTTTCTTTTTAAAACCTAAGCTCTAAAGGATGAACTTCTCCTACCCAAAGCACTCTCTAACACATGCAAAATAAAGAAAATAAAAGAACCAGCACAAATAAATAAAAAAACGAAAGGATAGAAAATTGGGTTGCCTCCTAAAAAGCACTTGTTTAGAGTCATTAGCTTGACTGTGCTGCTGCTCATTCCGGATTGCTCAACACGGTGGAAACCTTGTCTTTTGGGAAGTCACCACCAAGATAGGATTTGAGCCTTTGCCCATTCACTTTGAACGTGCCTTTTGTGTCATGAGTCACTTCAATTGCCCCGTAGGGGTATACTTGGACCACGGTAAACGGTCCTGACCATCTCGAACGTAATTTGCCTGGAAACAACTTGAGACGCAAGTTGAACAACAACACTTTTTGCCCCACTTGGAACTGTTTTCGGTGTACATGCTGATCATGCCATTTCTTGGTTTTCTCCTTATATAACTTGGCATTCTCATAGGCTTCCAATCGGAACTCATCCATTTCATTTAGTTGTAGCAACCGTTTCTCACCAGCTTGCTTGAGATCAAAGTTCAGCTTCTTCATTTCCCAATACGCCCGGTGCTCTAGCTCAACAGGTAAGTGACATGCTTTGCCAAAAACAAGGCGATATGGGGACATACCAATCGGAGTTTTGAAAGCCGTTCTGTATGCCATAATGCATCGTCCAACTTCTTAAACCAATCTTTTCGAGAAGTACTCACCATAAGCTTAAGGATCTTCTTTATCTTTCGATTCGAGATTTCCACTTGGCCACTCGTTTGAGGATGGTATGGTGTAGCAACTTTATGCCTTACCCCGTACTTCGCCAAAAGAGATTCAAAATGCCGATTACAAAAATGCTTCCCCCCATCACTGATAATGGCCCTAGGAGTTCCAAAACGAGTGAAGATGTTCGTTTTCAGAAAACTTACCACCGCTCGGCCATCGTTAGTTGGTAGTGCTACTGCTTCGACCCACTTGGAGACATAATCCACTGCCACTAGGATGTATAAATTGGAGAATGACGATGGAAACGGCCCCATGAAGTCAATGCCCCAAACATCAAATAATTCAACCTCAAGAATGCCATGTAATGGCATCTCGTGCTTCCTGGAGATGTTCCCCATTCTTTGGCATTTATCACACTTTTTTATCATGGTATAAGCATCTTTGAATAGAGTTGGCCAATAAAACCCAGATTGGAGTACCTTAGTTGCTGTTTTTGTTGCTCTGAAATGTCCACCATAGGGGGAGGCATGGCATTTGTAACACCCCGTCTCGCCAGGCGTGTCACTATAAGGGTATTCCCGGGATTTTCTTTTTTTTTTTCTCTTTAAGTTACACACGCGCGGTATTTCAAGAACAATCTTCACATGCAGAAACAAAACCCCGCGAACCCCAGTCTTGCCCGTTTAATTATCAAGATCAATAATCTTAAATTAAACGAGTCTTAATACAACGCAGCGGATACACTAATACCAAAACACCATTGTATTTCCATAGCAAAAATACTTAATACAGATCAAATGATAAAAATCGCTATTATACAACTGTTCATTTACAACCTGAAATACATACTAAAGCCTCCAAATGTTACAACGACTAACAAACTAAGCATCATTGGCCCTCAACCGGCCACATCCTTGCCTTCGCAGCAGTCCCTGGCTGGAACATTAAACGTTCCAGGGGCATAACCCAGATTAGATGATAAACATCTAAGTGAAGGTATGAAACAGTAATACAATGCATGAAAGACATACGAACATGACATACTGTACGACAACATGCAAGACACGTCTAACCCGAGATATCACCTTGACATACTTAATCCCTCGAATGTCCCACTGTGACACACGTTCACCTGGTCCAACGTTAATCCCTCGAGTGCACCGTCGTGACACCCGTTCACCTGGTTTAACATTATTCCCTCGAGTGCCCCAGTGTGACACCCGTTCACCTGGATTAACATTGTCCCAATCTCAAGTAGACCTCATCCCGCCCCATACGGACCCAACGATGCAATTTAAATGATATAAAAATTACACGCCATGCACCAACATTTTAAAATAAAACAGTTAATGCAATGTAGCAAATATCGACACAATGATCATAAGCAAAAGCCTTGTAAAACAATCTATGTCTAGGAGGGTATAACCGCTCACTAGAACTCACCACAGGCACCTAAAAACACTTCCAAGACAAGGAAAAGTTGGAATCAAACCACTCACCTCGAATGTATTCAGATCGCCTCGATCCTTGTGCACGGCCTTGATTTGCGTGCCAAACCCCAAATACTTGAACTTGTGTTTAACCTCAAGCCAAGATACTTCCTAAACGTCATATTTAATTAAGGAAGCATTAAAATCTATTTTCCTCAATTTTTCCATAATTTTCTCTATTTTTCTCCCATTTTTCACCTCGATAATTCCAAAATAATTATCTCCTCAGATATTTTTCAAAATATTTCAACACAATAATTCCTAAAATAAATTAACAAAAATACTGGAAGAAAATACAAAAATTACCCCTTGTAACGCGCCCTCACGCGCCTAGCGCGTGGGTGCGGTTGGTGTGTGGCGCGTGGCTGCACGCGCCACCTTCTTCTCCAATTTTCCGGCCGACGACGACGAGTCCGATGGAAGATCTGAGGGCACCCTCTTCAAGCCCTCGTTATGTCGATCCTAGAGGCACCAATCTCAGGCCGAAAGGCCACCGGAAAGAGGTCCAAATCGGCAGTTGCAGGTCGCGGTGGCTGACCGCCTAGGGTTTTTCGGCCGAGCTTCATACGCACTCATTTGCCTCCCAAATGCTCCAGAAACGAAGCCCACACACCAAGGAGCAAAAGCCCTCTATCCATTGCCTTCGATTCTCTCCCAAAATCGATCAATTTGACGCGCCAAATCCTTGAAGTTTCGGCCCCCTTTTATACCCAAAAACCGGTCGAAATCTGGCCAATCACCGGCCATAGCTTGGTCACCAAGCATCCTCGCGCCGGCTACCACCTCCCCCAGGTCGCCCTTGGCCATCCCTTTGCCGAGATCGGCCTCCACGTGCAAAGATTTGCGGCGGCCGAAATTTGGTTGCTGTGTTCACACTATGCAAGTTTGATAATTTGCACTTTCACCCCCTTGACTTTCCAAATGACATTTCTGCCCCCTTCCAAAGCACCCCTAATAAATCCAAATATACCTCTAAGTCCCACAAGTTTAGTACATCTTATTTGACCCTCAAGATTCCTGAAAGATTACCGTTTTGACCTCCCTCGGGTAAAATTAGAAAATTGCACTTAGGCCTGATTGGTCAAATTGACCTTAAATCCATTTGATTCAACCCGAAATCGCTTAAGGGTTGTTCTATACACAAAATATTGATCGTTAATACACTTCATTGACCTTTCGGACGTCTCCTATGTCGATTCGGTTTTCCCAGCCCAGTCGACAACTGTACCGAAAACTGTTCCCGATCCAATTTCTTTTATTACTAAAAATCCTAGTTTAAATTACTCGTCGATACTATACCATTTTCCTTGACTATCTAGGGTCCGGGGTACTCCCTCCGACTAATTCGGTCGTCCAAAGCTGCATTAGTGTACCCCATAGTCTTATTTTTCTTCAAATTCCTCTTATACCCTTTATCTAATATCATTTATACTCTTAATAATTTCCCGGGTATTACATTCTCCCCCCCTAAATAAATTTCGTCCTCGAAATTTGGTCCGTGATCATCGTATTACTGCCATTGTTAATAACTCCCAATTGAAATAGCATAGATACCACGCCTAGTCCTTAGTAATCACTCAAAACTTATATCTTAACACGGTCTATGCTTACCAAGCATCTTACTCATTTTTCAGAATATCCCGTTGTAGCTCTATATCAGCGGCTACACGAATCCCAAAATTATTTATAAAACCCAATATCTCCTCTAATTGAATCCTCAAAACCTATTTTATTTGACTAATACTTCTCCCAACCCATTCTTATATTAGGCATACGCCATGATCACACAGAAATTGATAACATTGAATTACCTCAGCTGTCATGACTGCATAGAAATTGATAACATTGAATTACCTCGGTTGTCATGATTGCACAAAAATTGATAACATTGAATTAACTCGACGTACCTTTTTCTCAATTACCAATACCTCGATTGCATATTAGCTTAAGAGATAACTTCTTAGCCTCTTGCAGCTGATTACGCAAATCATCAATTTAGGTCTATCCAGAACACTTTTTTTCTTTTTTTTTACGACAACCAAACATCCTGACATGTTACTATCTCTCTTCCAAACACAATCCATCAATCAGATTAATTTATCTCAGCTTAGAACTCCCGTGTCGTTTCAATTTATCGACAACCTTCCATAATCCTACACGTCCTTCATTTATGGCTCCTCAACTTAGCACCGCTAAGTGTTCCATTTCAATCCAACGGTGCTTCCCATATTTCTCCACATGAGAATAATCTTTCTACTGAGTCAAACAAGATCCCTGTTATCCCCAATTCTAGGAGTAGACCTAATCTCGTCCTTCTTAGGCGATCTAATTTTCACACAACTCCTTAAGAGAAAACCTTTCTGGTTAGCTTTTGATTCTCATTGGGTCTTCAACAATACCTAGCATGATTATAACAGCTTAACGTACTGTCTTGCAACCCAAATAAATTTTCGTAGTGGAACTAAAAACTCACGTCTTCTTTTATAATAACTTAATCATATGTCTTCTCAATTCACGGCATGTCTCTTGAGAAGAAAAATACTTTCAATTACCTATCAACTTATAACTTGCCATATCCCTACGTTGATTTTGTCTCTTTCAATCCACCAACTCATGTTCTCAAGGGTACCTAGGTATACTTACCATTGCTCCAATCTTTTTATATTACCAAAGGCAAGGTTTGAAACAACTAAATCGCAGCCATTTGCTAACAATTCCTAGGGTGTGTAATATTAAATACACTAAACTAAGAGCCAAATCGATAACAGTAATTAAATTCCTCTCAAAGCGATATTTAGAAAACTATGGTCCCACATTTTCCTAGGTAACTTTACGGCACTTATTTATACCAAGGATTACTTCATTCCCAGTTAGGAGCTACTTCGACCTAGGAGCATTATTACTGTTTCACCACAACTCCTGAACTTCCCGAGTGCTCTCATTTCTTCTTGGTAACCTTAACTTCACGAATTTCTATCATGGATGTAATTATCATAGAAGAATCCTTTACAAATCTCTGTTAACAGCTTGCCCAACATTGTTTCGTCACTCGAGATTACTTTTCCTTCTTTCGATTCTCTTTTGATTATCGACTACCATATTCCATATAGCAATTAACCTACTTAGGTTATCTTCCAATCCTTCAACCTTTCCATAATGATTTAGGGATCCTGCCACGATGCTCTGGTCCCTTGGAACTTGGACTCTAAACCATACATAACATCCTCAGTGTCGCCCAAACTTTGGCACCTGACCGTCTCCACAGTTCACTGTGTTGCTCCGACTCGTAGGTATCTCACCCCAAACCGTGAGCCAACCGCCAGTCCTCTGCCTTGGTCCCTAGGCTCAGATCCATCGTTACAGACCAACACTAATGGTGTTATCGTTATGCTAGAATTCCTCATTCCATCTCTGAGAGCTGCAGTGGTTCTTATTGGTACTAATCCAATTCCCTGATCTTTTGGATTCCTAATGTTCTTTTCCAGAGTAACACTCAATCGTATCGAGCACCCTTATCCTAACCATTCCTAAGACTTCGGATTTCTTTCTCACAATTTAATCTCTTTTACTTTCCAAATTTGTTACGCATGTGACGGAACCTCGCGCTCCTGTTGCTGCTCTTGCAGACGTTCATAATTTATCAAACACTCCAACATCAATTGTATTTCCAGTTTATCATTTTTTTTCTTTTAAACTTATACTAGATCGTTCAACCATATTCTCGTCACTGCCATATGCTTAATCTATCACAAGATTGGTTTAGAAATTTCATTCTCCTTATACGTTTATTCCACGATAGACACTCATTATGCAGGTCATTATGTCAATCATTCCTATTTCTTTGAATCTATTAGGACCAACTTCAATTTTGCTAAGACCTAATCAAATCCCAAGATATCTTTACGAGCTTAATCAAGCTTTAGCAAGCCTATCTCATTGCTCGGTGCCTTAAAACTCAAACCAAGACTTTTGTGACTACCCCTCAGTCTTTAATAATTATCATTATGCTAACTATTTTCTTTTGAGTTTTGAATCTTCTTAAATCGGTTAGGGTCATTTCAAGCTTAAAATAACATCGTCTCCATAAGTTGAAATATCTTTTTATCTCCAAGTGTATACAATACGCGTAAATCTTCCTTATAGTTAAACTCATAATTCTCTTATCCCATTTTTTTTTTTTTAATCTCCAAGATTCATCACGAATCTCTAATCTATCGTTGATCCGTACAATCTCAAGATCATCAAGTAAGGTTTCATTTTGCAAATTCTCTATAAACCAAAAGATTCTTTCAAATTTCCAAGGGAAAATTCTAATACCTAAAACATGCGAACTTCACGTTTCGTAACCTAATAGTTTTCGGTCGTATCTCGACCTTAACTACAGCTGACTTACGGTCGTTCCCTCTTTGACTAGTAGTGACCATATATAAGGGAAATAAGTTTAGATCATACTCCAAAATTTTACTTGAAAGAGAAATCCTCATTGCCACCCAAAATCTGTTACCTAAATCTCCAGTTGCCACCAAGAAAACTTCCAAAACTCTGAAACAGGAATTTGATCCTCAATCAATTCTGATTCGTTTTCCTTGTCAGATCCTAAACTAATATCCTTGATATAGCTCTTTCTTCTATAATTTCCCAAAACTTTCACAAGACTCAAATTTACACCTTAACTTTCTTTGCCCCTGAATAACATATGAAACCATACACATACGACTTGTTCTTATGAGTCGTTTTCTTAAGGTAATATTTCCTTATTGTCATCAATTCTGGTTTCTCTATCTCTATATCCCCATCAATAATTTCGGATTCCTAAAACCCTCAAATTCTATTTTCAAAAGCTTTTATCGAATCACATTGGGTTTCTTATCGGGTCGTTCCTTAGGATTCTCGATCTATACCAAGTCATTCTTTCCCTTGAATCCTTATACCATTCGATCAAAACCTGACTTACAATTAGGTTATGTTATATCAAACTAATCGTCCACAACTTGTTTCTTCTTAATAACCACCAGTTATCCCAACATTTAGTGAGATTGATTTTAACTAATGATCTCCAATCTACGATTTCTGATTCTTACGAATCCTCAATTATGGTTTATCGAACCAATCTTACATTCGACCCAAATTGTTGGATGCTAACTCCCAATCCAATGTTCCAGCACTTAGATAAATCTAGTATTTTTTTTTTTCTAATTAACAATTTCAAAGACTTCAACCGTCAAACCCCCAAATCTCCAAGCAGGGATTTTGTCTTTACGACCTACCGGCTCCCTTCCCCTAAGTCTTCATTCGGGATTTTTACTAGTTAGCCCTAACTGAATCCGTTCTTCTTAAATCCTCAATTTTGATATCTAACTTAACCTTAAGATCTTCAAGTCGTTTTTCTTTCCCACGCCCTTGACAGGTTCTCCTTATAATCTCCATCGTTTCTCTTATCTTTGTCAGGGCATGACACCACCATTATTTAACATGTCCCAAACGGGAGGGTACTAAGACGATTCACTAAGATTCTTCCGAAAGAGATTTTATACTATACTTCAAGTTGTACCGGAATTACCAAAGTATTTATTCCTCAAAGGTTTTGGATCATATATCTCTTTCATTTCGACGACCCTCTTCACTAATTTCCAAAAGATGTGAATAGAACTTGTTCGTCTCCCCTTGACGCTGAAAGTATATTCAAATTGAAAACCTCAAATTTCACCTTTCTAGAGTCTCCATACCATTTCGACTATGTTCCGAATGTCTCCTAGAATCCATAATCCCGTTCTAAGTTCTCATTCAATAGTTCAAATCATGCTAAGTTCAACAACCTAGTCAAATCATCCTAGGGTTTTAACCTAGGGCTCTGATACCAATTGTAACACCCCGTCTCGCCAGGCGTGTCACTATAAGGGTATTCCCGGGATTTTCTTTTTTTTTTTTCTCTTTAAGTTACACACGCGCGGTATTTCAAGAACAATCTTCACATGCAGAAACAAAACCCCGCGAACCCCAGTCTTGCCCGTTTAATTATCAAGATCAATAATCTTAAATTAAACGAGTCTTAATACAACGCAGCGGATACACTAATACCAAAACACCATTGTATTTCCATAGCAAAAATACTTAATACAGATCAAATGATAAAAATCGCTATTATACAACTGTTCATTTACAACCTGAAATACATACTAAAGCCTCCAAATGTTACAACGACTAACAAACTAAGCATCATTGGCCCTCAACCGGCCACATCCTTGCCTTCGCAGCAGTCCCTGGCTGGAACATTAAACGTTCCAGGGGCATAACCCAGATTAGATGATAAACATCTAAGTGAAGGTATGAAACAGTTATACAATGCATGAAAGACATACGAACATGACATATTGTACGACAACATGCAAGACACGTCTAACCCGAGATATCACCTTGACATACTTAATCCCTCGAATGTCCCACTGTGACACACGTTCACCTGGTCCAACGTTAATCCCTCGAGTGCACTGTCGTGACACCCGTTCACCTGGTTTAACATTATTCCCTCGAGTGCCCCAGTGTGACACTCGTTCACCTGGATTAACATTGTCCCAATCTCAAGTAGACCTCATCCCGCCCCATACGGACCCAACGATGCAATTTAAATGATATAAAAATTACACGCCATGCACCAACATTTTAAAATAAAACAGTTAATGCAATGTAGCAAATATCGACACAATGATCATAAGCAAAAGCCTTGTAAAACAATCTATGTCTAGGAGGGTATAACCGCTCACTAGAACTCACCACAGGCACCTAAAAACACTTCCAAGACAAGGAAAAGTTGGAATCAAACCACTCACCTCGAATGTATTCAGATCGCCTCGATCCTTGTGCACGGCCTTGATTTGCGTGCCAAACCCCAAATACTTGAACTTGTGCTTAACCTCAAGCCAAGATACTTCCTAAACGTCATATTTAATTAAGGAAGCATTAAAATCTATTTTCCTCAATTTTTCCATAATTTTCTCTATTTTTCTCCCATTTTTCACCTCGATAATTCCAAAATAATTATCTCCTCAGATATTTTTCAAAATATTTCAACACAATAATTCCTAAAATAAATTAACAAAAATACTGGAAGAAAATACCAAAATTACCCCTTGTAACGCGCCCTCACGCGCCTAGCGCGTGGGTGCGGTTGGTGTGTGGCGCATGGCTGTACGCGCCACCTTCTTCTCCAATTTTCCGGCCGACAACGACGAGTCCGATGGAAGATCTGAGGGCACCCTCTTCAAGCCCTCGTTATGTCGATCCTAGAGGCACCAATCTCAGGCCGAAAGGCCACCGGAAAGAGGTCCAAATCGGCAGTTGCAGGTCGCGGTGGCGGACCGCCTAGGGTTTTTCGGCCGAGCTTCATACGCACTCATTTGCCTCCCAAATGCTCCAGAAACGAAGCCCACACACCAAGGAGCAAAAGCCCTCTATCCATTGCCTTCGATTCTCTCCCAAAATCGATCAATTTGACGCGCCAAATCCTTAAAGTTTCGGCCCCCTTTTATACCCAAAAACCGGTCGAAATCTGGCCAATCACCGGCCATAGCTTGGTCACCAAGCATCCTCGCGCCGGCTACCACCTCCCCCAGGTCGCCCTTGGCCATCCCTTTGCCGAGATCGGCCTCCACGTGCAAAGATTTGCGGCGGCCGAAATCTGGTTGCTGTGTTCACACTATGCAAGTTTGATAATTTGCACTTTCACCCCCTTGACTTTCCAAATGACATTTCTGCCCCCTTCCAAAGCACCCCTAATAAATCCAAATATACCTCTAAGTCCCACAAGTTTAGTACATCTTATTTGACCCTCAAGATTCCTGAAAGATTACCGTTTTGACCTCCCTCGGGTAAAATTAGAAAATTGCACTTAGGCCCGATTGGTCAAATTGACCTTAAATCCATTTGATTCAACCCGAAATCGCTTAAGGGTTGTTCTATACACAAAATATTGATCGTTAATACACTTCATTGACCTTTCGGACGTCTCCTATGTCGATTCGGTTTTCCCAGCCCAGTCGACAACTGTACCGAAAACTGTTCCCAATCCAATTTCTTTTATTACTAAAAATCCTAGTTTAAATTACTCGTCGATACTATACCATTTTCCTTGACTATCTAGGGTCCGGGGTACTCCCTCCGACTAATTCGGTCGTCCAAAGCTGCATTAGTGTACCCCATAGTCTTATTTTTCTTCAAATTCCTCTTATACCCTTTATCTAATATCATTTATACTCTTAATAATTTCCCGGGTATTACAGCATTGCTCTAAGATCATCTCCATCTCATCTTCTGGAACATACCTCCAGATTACTTGATCTGCTCCTCTCCGATAAAGGATGGGATCCTCCCAAAAATAGAATTTGAGCTCCGAAAAGAATTTTTTTCTTTGATGGTAATATAATCAGGAGGTACAATGTTACTTGCAAGGTAATTGACATGGTCGGCATACCATGGTACCTCTGTTTCACTGCTTGCTCGTTCCACTCTTAGAAGCTGCTCATCTGGAAATTTTTCATTAATATCCCCTGTTTCGGATTGATTTTGTTGCTCCAATCTTGAGAGGTGGTCGGCTACCACATTCTCACATCCTCCCTTATCTCGAATTTCCAAATCAAACTCTTAGAGAAGTAGGACCCAGCGGATTAGCCTTGGTTTTGCCTCTTTTTTTGAAAATAAATATTTCAGTGCGGCATGATCCGTATAAACAATCACCTTTGAACCAATGAGGTATGATCGAAATTTTTCGAAAGCAAAGACCACCGCTAGGAGCTCTTTTTCTGTTGTGGCATAGTTCATTTGGGCATCATTGAGAGTCCGACTTGCATAGTAAATCACATGTAAGACCTTGTCCCTTCGTTGTCCCAACACTACCCCAACTGCATAGTCACTAGCATCACACATTAATTCGAACGGCATGTTCCAATCTGGTGCCACAATAATAGGTGCGGAAATTAACTTTTCCTTTAGAGTGGTAAATGATTTTAGGTACTGGGAGCTTGCGGCGTTGGGCGGCAATGGTGGAGTTGGGCGCTGGGCAGCGATGGGAGGCGATGGAGATTTGCTCGCTGGCGATGGTGGGTGGTTGATGGCTTGCGATGCTGGGGATGGGAAAAGATGAGTACTGAAAGAGAATATGAGAGGAATGAGAGGCTGTTTGGCTTAGCAGTTTGACCGCTTATAAGCTATACAAGCAGCGTATAAGCTATGTAACTTCTGACGGTTAAACATTTAGCTTGAATAATTACTTAAACGCTATATCGCTGAAATGCTGTTATAACAGCGTTTTGGAGAAGCTGGTACCCCCCAACTTAAACAAAAAAAACTACTAAGTTGACCGAGAAAACTACCATTTTACCCTCAGAAACTCTCTTCTCCCATCATCTTCTTTAGTTTCCCTCTCTTCTGCTTTAGATCCGTCGCTGCTGCCGTCGCCCAGCTGATCCTTCGCCCGTAGTCGCCCGACCCTCCATCGTTGTTGCCTCCTCCTCCCCAATCAACTGCAACTGGTAAATGTATATATATTATATATACATATATATTGTATATATATTTATGGTAATATTTTTTAAGAAAAAAATAAAAGATGTAATATATATTGTAGTAATATATTTTTTAATAAATATGTATAATTTATCTAACATTTAGAAATTAATTTATAATTTTTTTATAAAAAATAAAATTTTTATAAATTTTATTTATATTATTTAGTATCATATCTATTTTAGTCTTTTTGTCAAATTTTAACAACTTATCAGCATTTACAAACTAAACACATAACTATTAACTCACAGCTTAAAAATATATTTTTTCAAATACATTATCACCTTAAACACTATACAACTTTTATACTAACAACTACCTCACTTAAAAATTCTACTAAATAACGGTAAGCCAAACAACCTCAGAGAGTTGAGAAAGTATAAGGATAGCAGGTGTGAATATTAATATTGTTGGAGCATAAAATGGTAATTCAATTGATCAAGTCTAAAAGCTCCGCAGAGCTTTTTTACAAAAGCGGGTGGCTAATAGCTTTTCAGTAAAAGCAGAACGCTGCTAGAGAAGTTGATAAGCTGATAAGCTGCATAACTTTTAAGTTATTAATATATCCAGGTAAGAAAAGAAGCTTGTTAACTTATAAGCTAAACTAATAGCTTATAAGCGATCAAACCGGATTGCCAAACTAGCTGATAAACTGTCCCATTCACTGGAGGTAGAGTTCTGGGAAAGCCCCTCACACTTCGTTCCGTCCGGCGTCTCACTCCACAACGATCCTCGTCGGCGATCCATTCCATCACCTGAAAAGTCGACGGTTCACTCTCTTCCATTACCAATTGGAGAATCCACGGGCAATTATCAAGGTAATGAATGATGTTTCTTCGTCAAAATTCTCAATAGCATTTTCTTCTGTATCTTCCACTGTTCTCTCGTCATCATCATCATCGGCGGTTCACTGGGCACATCACCATCGAACAGTCGAACTGGAACAGGGTAATAAGTTATGGTTCTTCCATAAGCATGCGCAAATTTTTTCTTCAAAAGTTTTGATTCTAGGTCAGGCACGAGCACAATTATTCTTTTGATGATTGTTAGTACGGGTTAGGAGGCGGTCGTGCTCATTTGGTTGTTGTGTTAGTTGCTTAATGTTAATTGAATAATGTGTTTTTAGTGAGCGAGTTGACTGATTGCTTCGATTTCTTCTTTGTTTGTAGTATTAGAAGATCAAACACAAATTAATTAGTTCCGAGCTTGCTACACAGAAAAATTGTGCTTTTTAATGTTTTTCTCTTCACTTATTTGTTCAGTACTTTCTGGTGTTAAATTTGTTTACAAATTTGACCTTGGCTTTATTTTTGGGGGTTTTTATACATAACTCTGATAATAGTTGAGATTTCTGTGTTTTTGCTTTGTTGTACGGAAAACCATGTAATCAACAACCAATAGGAAATCCCCATCTTCTATGGTACCTAAGTTGAAATTTCATTGCATTTATCCACGTATTCAAAGACCTGAAAAATATAGGAATTTTCATCCATATTATACATGATATTCCATCTATTGTTAAGAATCTTCTTTCTGAATACGTAGAAGATTTAGGAAAATCATCTTTGGTTTTCCAGTGTAAGTAAATCGATGAAAAATAATTTTTTTACATAAAATCTTTTTACATGAAACTTAACATTTAGGACATAGGAAGTCAACTTTTAGACATAAGATTAGAAGATTGATATAGAGTGCCGTAAGCCTATCTCATGACTATTTACTTGCGTCATATATGGTTGCGGAGCAAATACTTCTTCTACTTTCAATTGTATTAAAAACCTTTTCTCTCTTTTAACCAACTTCATGTAAAAGAAACGACTATTTACTTGTGTCATATATGGGTGTGGCATCGTGGGCAAATACTAATTTCTTAGTCTGAGGTGCGAACTGGTTGCTGCTTTGCAGAACATATGGTTTGTTTTTAACTGTTACTGTTTCAGGGATGATATAGTTTGTTGTTATTATCAGTTATGTTAATCATGAATTTAATAATGGTCCGGTAGTATTATTTAATCAATGGGTACTTCTCCATGTGAGTAGGTTAGAAAAGGGATTGGGTATGGCATTCAATAGATGGTCCATGGTGATTCGCAATGCTATTGGCAGCAGCTGGAGTCAAAAGACCTGTACATTTAGTGCTGCAGCTTCCTCAGCTCCTTGCAGTTGGAGGAGATCATTGTGCCGGAATTGGTCCTCCATGTCTTCTCAGTCTACCTCGTCATATCATTTGAATGGCGGGCCTTCTTACATGAAAGGCTTTGTGTTTTGGGAACCTAATAAGCCTCTCTCTATTGAAGAATTCCACATGCCTCGCCCCAAGGCTGGTGAAGTTCTAATCAAAACCAAGGGTAACATTTTTTTTCCTCAACCAACAACACATGCAAGTACATCATATTATTCTTGTGCAGTTACTGATATGCTTGTTTAACTTGTTATCCTAGACAAGTACATGTGATGAATGCTTAGTGTTTTGTACACTCAAACACACATACTAGGAGAGGTTTAGAGAGTGAGAGGGTGTTGAATTGTTGACACTTTGGTAAGGCAAGTGGAAACTACCCCCAGGAAGAACAATTTGCCAATTTCGAGGCTGCACCAACTCGAACTTTGATTAATAATTTATCAAATATAGCCACAAGAATAAGGGTTCTTGAAAATTGAAAAAGAAAAATAAAAAATAATGTAGGAATAACATCAGCTGTCTCATGGTTTGAGTGGCACTTCTTTCCATGATATCTCATGAGATTGACAATTTTTGTCTTCCATAGTAATTATGAAGAATATTTCATCAGAGGGACAAAGAATAAAGGAAAAATTTGAAGAAAGTATTAATTTTTCTTGATATCTGGTTTATCTGGAAATTAGAATTTGTTTTAGTTGGGGTGTTATGAAAAAGAATCAATTTTCCTTTTAGTTCTTGTTGCTTTTGTCTGTCCTTTTCCTTCTTCTCAGACAACACATTGGTTTGCTTTCATTTTCCTGCTTACTGTGGAACAGCAGGGATCAGGGAAGAGGGTGTAGGGGGATCATGGAGAAAATTGAAAATTTTCTTAATTTTCCCGTCTTTTTCTGTTTTTTCTGGTCAGTTTCCTATCTTCTGTAAGAAAAACTTGCAAAAGAAATCATTTTCCTTTTTGGGTTTTATTGCCTTCCTCTTCTTTTTCCCAGCATTTCCAAGTATTAAACACGTTGTGAAATATGCCATCCTCTTGTGGTTGAGTTGCTTTGGTGGTTAGTGCGTGTACAATTTGTTTTCCCTGTGATTTAAATCGACTGGATCCAGGCCATGTATTTGAGCAACTTCCTTTTCTGTTTTTATCTAATCTCTGGTGTAAGTTATTGGGTGTTTGAACCATGCAGCCTGTGGGGTTTGCCATTCTGACCTTCACGTCATAAAGGGTGAACTTCCATTTGCTAGTCCATGTGTTTTGGGCCATGAGATCACTGGTGAGGTGGTTGAACTTGGGCCCCTCACAGACAAAAGAATCATTGAAAGGTTTAACAACTTATGTTCTCTTTGCAAAATATGCTGTAGATAATCACAATTCGCAAAAGAACTCCCAATATTGTGGAGTCTCCAACACAGATGACGGGTCAGTTTTGTTTTGATTCCTCAGATTTCCAGTTGGAACTCAAGTGATTGGAGCTTTTATCATGCCTTGTGGTAGTTGTTTCTTCTGTTCTAAGGTGAGTTCTTTGAACTTACCTCATCTTACCATCTGCCTTTTCTATTACATTGAGTCTTGATTCTGCTAATGTGGATGCATACAATCATATCTGACTGACACATGATAGCTATTTGATGTAGTTTGTTTCCATGTGAAATCAGGGACAAGATGACTTATGCGAGGATTTTTTTGCATATAATCGAGCAAAAGGAACCCTTTATGATGGTGAAACACGGCTGTTCCTCCGCAAGAGTGGTAACTGTTCTTTTTACCACTTCTGTTTCCTTTATCTTAACCTGAAGCTTGAATTCTTTACTTTCTATATATTTTATGTTTCAGGCGTGCTGTTTTCTCAACATGTCAGTCCATAATATTCTTTTCATGAAATTCTGGCTCTGCTTTCATGTTGTTTTCTCAACATCACAGTAGAGAATATTTTTTAGTTGGTCACTGTGAAATTCTCTCTTCTTACAGGTCAAACTCAGTAGGATTGAGTGGCTTTAAAATGGGTTGAGTTACAATATTTTAATTCCAGATGCCTTGAATCTCTTGCAATCAATTGTATGACAAGTTTGGCCATAGGATTCCATAATGGGTTGTGTCCTCTTTATTTGCCTAAAAAGGCCTTTATTTTGCTATAAATTTCCTTGCCCTTTTGGGAGGTATGGAATTGGGTTAAAGTTTTCTAATGACTCCACTGTTACTCTTGTAGGTTACACAGTTATTGGAAATTGAAATTTCAAATATATCATTCTCTATATTGTTTTTCTGATACCTGAAGGTACTCTTTTTTTTTTGTCCTAGCACAGATCTGCTTTGGGACAGAAGTATTCCCTCTGATGCCCTCTCTTGCACAAATCTCTGCGTGTAATGTAAAGAAAATGAATGCAAACACCATCATATTTTGAGGAATATACAAAAGAAACTGAATATACATAAAGTAGCATACTGAATTGGCTGATAATCATACTGAATTGGCTGAAGCCACATCTGTGGTGATGAGTTTTTTTGCTTTCTACAAACTGATGTTATTTATCCCTCACAAGTATATCGTGCTTGTAATTTCTTTACACGAACACTTTATGTCCAGCTCACTTTCTGGGGGATCCGGTTGTGTTTTGTGTGTTTGTGTGTGCAGTGTTCTAAAATGCGCTAGGTGCTAGTTAGGCGCTAGACTAGGGCTTATGCCTAGGCAACACCTAGAAAAACTGTTGTTTTTTTTTTTTTTAATTTTTTGCTGTAAGTTGGAAAGACAAGTGAGAAGAGTTGCAAAAATGATAAAAGAAGTTTCAAACCTAGAAAGAGCTGAAATCGAAACTTCTTGGGCTTCATTTGGCTAGACTTTTTTTTTTTAGAGCTTTTAAGTTGAGTAGTGTTTAAGCTGTTTAAAGCGTTTAAGTTGAGTAACATTTAAGTTGATATATAACATGTTTGGCTAAATGTGCTTTTAAGTTATTAGTTAATAATTATGTATTTGGTTTGAAAGAACTGATGAGCTATCAGAATATAATAAAAAAGACGAAAATAGACTTTTGTTGAACAATACAAAAAAATGCTTCAAATACTTATTTTTACTTTTATGTAATTATAAATTGTTGTTATATATATGTTAAAATTAATTTAAAAATATATTAATACAATATATATGTATATATGTATATGTTAATATTACTGTTATATATATATATATATACACACAGCGACGGAGGAGATGGACGGCGACGGGCAATAGCCGATGGGGGCGATGGACGGACGGACGGCGACGAGAGCTGAGAACGTGGTTGAGAAGGACGATTGGCGACGGCGACGAGAGAGAAAGCGACGAGACAATTGGCGGCGGTGGCGAGAGAGAGAAATTGACGAGAGGATATAAAAGCGAAAGAGGAAATCCAAACGGGTGTCCACCCCTAGCGGCTAGGCGCTGCCTAGGCCACCGAGGCGCCAATTGGGCCCGATTAATCGTGCCCAACGCCTAGGGGTGTCAATTTGCAGGAAATCCTGGAGGGCAGGGGCCGCCTAGGCTTCATTTTAGAACACTGTGTGTGTGCATGTCATTGTGTGACCGTTTGCTCTGATTTTCCTTTGTTCATTTATGACTTGTGGTTTAACTTCTATCAGTTGGGTTTGGTGCCCATTTGGGAAGCTACTTTAACTTTCTGGCATAGAGTTAGACATGGTACAAAAGTCAGCTTTCCATTATGGCTATTTAGAAAGTAAGTCCACCTGGAGTGGCTTTCTTTGCATGGACCGCATCACATAATTTTATTCTTGCTATTGATAATTTGAGAAGGAGAAGGCATGTTTATAGTTAGTCGGTCCTTCCTGTGCAAGGATGGAGGAGAATCAGTTGCCCATCTC
Organism: Diospyros lotus; assembly: GCF_014633365.1. Taxonomy (NCBI): domain Eukaryota; kingdom Viridiplantae; phylum Streptophyta; class Magnoliopsida; order Ericales; family Ebenaceae; genus Diospyros; species Diospyros lotus. The sequence goes on from NC_068341.1 coordinate 1,145,395, forward strand.
CTTTTATTCCATTTGGTAACTCACAAATTTTTTTAATCTTATCCTCACAATTTTTTTTTTTTTTGGGAGCATCTTGGGTAATGCATGCTAAAGTTTTGGCTTCATTTTTTGCTTGGATAAGGGACTTCTCAAGGAGAGGTTTTGGAATGTTATTCCTATATGTTTAATGTGGTCTGGTTTGAGAGAGAAACAAAAGAGGTTTTGAAGTTGTAGTGTGGAGATCTCTACATTATTTTTTAAGGGAACACTACGCCTTTGCCTTTTTCTGCATGTTAGTGTGGAGCGTATTTGATTGCTTCATCTGCTTTTCTGTTGAATATAAACTTAATGCTAATGCTGTTTGTATGATAACATGTTTGGATTACTGAAATTTATTTTGTTTCTGTAGGCAAACCAGTGTATATGTATAGCATGGGAGGACTGGCCGAATACTGTGTTGTGCCAGCACATGCGTTGTGTGTTCTGCCAAACACGTTGCCATATACAGAATCTGCTATTTTGGGATGTGCAGTTTTTACTGCCTACGGTGCTATGGCTCATGCAGCTGAAGTTCATGCTGGGGATACTGTTGCTGTCATAGGGATTGGGGGTGTTGGCTCGAGGTAAACGCTAAACTGCTAAACCTTCCTACTACTGCTGTCATTGTCATTGTCATTGTTTTGGTAATACTTATTACTTTCCATTAAACACACAGGCTATGCAATCCTATGGCCTCTTCAGCTCCCTCTGCTGAAATTGAATGATTAACCTGTACACCCAACGCTTACTGTTGTAGGAAGGTTTTGGCCTTTTTGTCCAAAGGGTCTGTATACAAGGATTTCTCTTTTCTTTTAGACAAGCCTAGTTGTGGAAATGTGTTGTTTGTTTGAGTCTGCTTTGAGTTTTCTCTGGATTTATGGTGTGGTGCTGGGAGGTGTTACCTAATCCATGTTTGCAGGTGGATGATCTGCATGACATGTTGAAATTTTGGGAGCACCTTCCTTGGAATTTAGGATTTTTTTTTTTTTTTTTCTTTTGTTTGTGTTGCATCACTTTTTAAAAGCAATCTTGGGCATAATACTTAGTTACTCAAGATGAGGCTAGATGGTCGGAAGTGGGGCATGGGCTAAGACTCAATTTCGTGCAGAAGACTATAGTGAGCCTTCCTGATATGATTTGCAAAAATACAGCCTCAATCACAAAGGTTATAAAGCTGCAAAGGAACTTTTCATGAGGTCTAGTAGACACTAATCCTGCATTTGGAACTAGGATTTGTAGAAGAAAATAAAAGGGAAAGCAAAATGGATGTTGTTATATGCATGCAAAAATTTATATGCATAAATTCTTTGTTCTAAAAATAGCCTAAAGGAATTCCAATATTCTTGTTGAATTAGCATTCTGTATGCTAACTTAGGATGGAGGATTGGTCATTGATAGATAATTTAGTCAATCTAAAAAATGGCTCTGAAGTTTTGTGTTGAACAAAAATTTACCGATTCTTCCTGCTCCTGTCCACAGTTTAAATTGCCCAATCATCAGGAAAGAATCTTTTCCAAATACTTTAGGGACTTCAATCATTATGTTGAAAGGTTTTTTTTATTGCAAAATGTTCTTTTCATCTTTTGTAGGACATGCTTGATCCCGAAGTGATACTTGACAAAGATGAACTTGTTTCACTTTTGCTACATGAACTCATGATTAGTTACTGCCATGCTATGTGGTAAAATGGATAACATGCTGCATTTTTCTATTGTCTCTACTGCCTTGCCCAATGTTCAGTGTTCAAAACTTGCTACTATGACTAACCTATCAGGAATCAAGCCCCAATTTAACTTCACTATTCTCCCTCTGGTTGAGATGTCACTACTTGTTCTCTGGAAGCTGTAGGTCCTTGCATGAATTATTCTTCTTATTTTGTTGTTAGGCTAGACGGAGAGTTGCACTTTTGAATAAAATATGTCCTAATCTCCCCCTTGATGTTTTTTAGTAGTACTTGACTGGTGGCAAGTGATATTTCAAGCCTAAAGTTCTACATATGCAAGTATCTTGACGCCATTTTCTTTTTTCTACTTCAGTTGATCTAAGTGTACAGTCTTCTATCTTTTATCTATTTTCCAATTCTTTTGTTGATTATGGTTGTGCTTCCTGGGCTTCAAATGTAAGGTTATTTATATAGTCTTCTCCTTTCTTTTCCCTTCTTCTTTTGCGTGCATGCGCACTCCCCGAGGGGGGGTTGCTGTTCTGGGTGGAGGATGCTTATTGATCATATTTACTATTAATCGTAACCTCTTTTGACATGATAATAATAAAAGATTGTGTGATCAGTTGCTTGCAGATAGCAAGGGCATTTGGTGCCTCTGAGATCATTGCTGTTGATGTTCAAGATGAGAAACTGCAAAAGGCAAAAACACTTGGAGCTACTCAAACTGTAAATGCAAAACATGAGAATGCTGTTGAAAAGATTAAAGTATGACTTCCCTTCTGCTTGGTTTTTGATGATAGACTAGTACCAGCCTGATTTGCAGGATAGCAATGTGTTATATAGAGCATCATTTGTCAGAAAAACAAGGCAAAATATATATTTTAATCCCTGTACTTGCACTTTTTTTTTTTCATTTAGATACTCAAACTTTTTGTCGTTTCAAAAACACTCTTGAACTTGCAATTTCGAGTCAATTACACCCTTGAATTCATTGTTCTTAACGAATTTGTCGAGGTGTAGTGTCTAAATAAAAAAAAAGTGCAAGTATAGGGGTTAAAATATGTATTTGGCTGAAAAACAATATCATTGCTATCATGTTGTTCCAAGTGGCTTTGTCTAATGAAAAACACACTTAATATCCAGTGGAACCAACAAAAGTACGCAAATTACAGTATTGTATAGTGGTAATGCTATAATTTTATTGCTTTATCATGCTTCCCTCACTAATAGAGCTCTATTGTTCTTTTGCACCATAGTTTCTGTTTATAGTTTCATTACTTATGAAACAGGGAACCTAGTAGTGGACATATTCCAAAGGGTAATTCCTTTTTATCATTTTCCAACAAGATATTCCTCTTCTGGTCTAGAACAAAGTGATTTTTCCAACAAGAGATTTGTGTAATTTTTTTAAAATAGGGTGGGTGCTGGTTAGTAGAAAGCTAGTAGTAGCTTCCAGTCACAATAATACCTGTGAACTTCTTAGTAATTTCCAACCAGAGGCTGGTTATAATGTTATATATTTCAAGTGTTTATTGTTGTTACTGATGCCATGGCTGTTAAGTAGCCAGTCATGCAACTAATATGATATATTTGCTCAGTGAAAATATTTGGTTGAACTTTAATGCATAAGCTTACCTATAAGTTGCTTAATCCTGGAGCCTAATTATGCTTATTCTTTGACTATTTTCACAGTTACGGTAACCATGAATACTTAACTCTGAAAAGAACCTTTTTAGCACTGAAGTTTGTTGGCTTTTTTGGGCAGGAAATAACTGGAGGAATGGGGGTAGATATTGCTGTGGAAGCCCTTGGAAAACCGCAGACCTTTTTGCAGTGTACACTAAGTGTACGGGATGGAGGAAAAGCTGTAATGATTGGACTAACAGACTCTAGTGCCAGGGGTGAGGTAGATATAAACCGCCTGGTCCGTAGGCAGGTATGGGTATTTACTGTGTCTACTATTGTGCATTTTTTTAACTTTTTATTAATGTGAAATGTGACCTTTCATTCAATAGATTTGCATCACTTGAACTTTCCTTGCATGTTTGCCTTGATTGTAGTAGCTCTAGCAGTGGTCCCAAGCTTTGAAATAAAAGGATAAATGAATAACAAAATTGCAGTCCAAGTTTGGAAAAGATATCTTGATTAAAATTTGAAAATACCAAGGTTATAAAATTCAGGAAAAGTAACTCATCTCAAAGGAGTTCCTAAATAGCCCAATGAACAGATAATTAGGAGAGTAAATATGGAATGGTGAAGAAATGGACGTTTGCATGTTGTTCAACGTCTTGTTCCATGTACATCTTGCTATATCCACACTCCGATCCAAAACCAGAGGTTGTTACTGATACAAAATGCCAAATTTTAAATTTGAAGCTAATATATCCTAATTGGAAAACTTATTGATTGCAAGTCTTGTTTACAAGTTATTCACTATTTATTGGGAAAAGGTCATACACATTTTATATTTATTTATTAAAACAGAATGAAATTTGATAAAATTGCACCCCCTGTACCTACTTGGGAAATCATTTGTGTAAATTGATGAATTAAGTCTATTAAAGGACAGTACCCTCTAGGGCATTTGGCATACGCATATTCTCCAGTTATTTAATAAAATATCAAAAAAGAGTCAACTGAAAATAATTTCTAACAAACCGATAATTGACTGACATTTTTAATATTTTCTACAGTGAGACAGTTTCCCATGGATTGTTCAAGGTTTTTGCTTCTCATTGGAAGCTTGTAAATTCCATCATTTCACTACTTTTGGTTTTATATTTAGTTACCTATTCATAAAAGGTTGATTGCTATACTCTTTCCTGTCGAACTAAAGTTGGTAAAACTAGTCAATACTTCTATTCTAGTCAAGAAAAATTGAAGCATGTAATGGTAATTTTTAATTTATTCAACTCAAGCTGGAGGTATAGCCACAATATCATATTCTTGAGACTAAACATATGTGTTTAAGGGACACTATAGATGGACTTCTACTTCGAGTTGCATCTGGTAATACTGGTTACAATGTGATGGAGCAGATTAAAATAATAGGGTCCTATGGAGGCAGAGCACGGCAGGATCTTCCGAAGCTGGTTAAGCTGGCAGAAAGTGGTATCTTCAATCTGAGGGCTGCGGTTTCAAGAAAATGCAAATTTGAGGAGGCTGGTCAGGCTTACCAAGATCTGAACCAGGGGGCCATTGTTGGGCGTGCTGTTGTGGAGATAATGTAGAGTCCCCTTTCTTTCTTTTACCTCTCTTTCATGTAGTCGGTTTGTTCAGTTGAGTTATTCGGGGAGGGAGGTGCCTGTTTGGTGTTTGCTGTTTGCTGTTTGCTGTTTGTTAGAACAATAATACTGGAGAATCGTGTATACATATATTATTTTGTTTGTAATGTATCATAGAAGTGTAAGGTTCCGCAGCCTTTCCAAACAAAAATGAAAACTGAATTAAGTTTTTTCATTGGAATGGGTAAGCTATTTGCTGCTATGATGGCACCACGTTTCAGAAGTGTTTTTGCACTGTTTTTGTAATTTGAAAAACATTTGGGATTGTTTCATAATATTAAAAAAAATAAAGATGCAGTTAGAGACAAAGTCAACATTTTTAATTTTTTCTTGAAAAAATTTGTTTAAATGTATTATTATGAAATTTATATTTATTTTTAAATTAAACAACTATTTTTTTTATAATAAAAATTATATTTACAAAAATAACGTTTTCCATGTGTTTTTATTTTTTGTAAATGTCATTTTTTTCTTTTTCATTTTTAGTCTCGCACAATGCAAATTTTGTGTGGGTAGGGGGTTTTGTCTGACTTGAGTCGGGAATCATATGTATGCATGTCTTAGGATTTGTCCTTGACTTACCTGTGATTGATATTATTATGCTATATATACTGCCACTGTGACAAGCCAATTACGAGAGAGAGAGGGAGAGAATATGCGCAAAATTAGGGATTTACTGGAGCCACAAAATAAATAAATAATGTCTGCCGTGCCGAATGGGAATGGCAACCATCGTCTATTAATATTATTATTATGCGAAAGCTAAGGAAAGGAAGGAAAAACTTTTTAAATTTTATTAAAAAAAAAAAAAGAAGAAGAAGAAGTCACTGTTACTCCTCTTGGTTAGTGGTAATTCTTCTTCTATATATGTATAAATTTTTTATAACAATGTTAGTTAAGGGAACCCACCCTCCCTCCCTCCCTCCCAGTCCCAAATAAGAACCGTTGGGACTTTATTATGCTCCCTAAATTTAGCCTTAACGTTCGTTATTCCTCACCAGCCAGCCATTCCTTAATGGCTTAATTTCATCGTACAAGGAAGGAAGGAAGGAAAAATAAAAAAAGAAAGTTGCTTTCTTGATCTTCCTTCGTTTCGCATTCATTCCAGTTTTCATGCAAAATCTTCACCAAAATCTTCACAATCGGAAATGAGATATTGTACCGAATTCAATCCATTCTTTGCCACCCAGAATCACAAATAATAAACTTTATTTAATGGCAACTTCCACAGGTCCTTCCAAGAAGACGGCCATCCCTTCGTCTTCGGCAGACCGAACACCGCAGGCGGTGAAGTTCGCCCGCCGGACGTCCAGCGGCCGGGTCGTCAGCCTGTCCCGGGACGAAGACCTGGACGTGTCAGGGGAGTTCTCCAGCCCCAGCGACTACATAAACTACACGGTCATGATGCCGCCAACCCCGGACAACCAGCCAGCTGGCGGAGGAAGTAACTCCGGCGACAAGCCCGATGGCCCCGGGGGCTACGCCTCGACAATGTCCCGGTTCGCGATGGAAACGCAGAGGCCTGGCGGGTCGAGGGGGGAGGAAGAAGGCGGTGGTGGGAATTCGGCGGGGAAGCTGGACCGGCGGGTGTCGGTGATGAAGTCGAACAACAAGTCGATGCTGCTGAGGAGCCAGACGGGGGACTTCGATCACAACAGGTGGCTGTTCGAGACCAAAGGAAAGTACGGAATTGGGAATGCATTTTGGCAAGACGACGAGTCGTTCGACGACACCGGGGTGACCTTGTCGGATTTTATGGACAAACCTTGGAAGCCTCTGACTCGCAAAGTTAAGGTCCCGCCGGCTATTCTTAGCCCTTACAGGTGCACCCCTCGACCCTCTCATTGACTTTTGTTGTATAATAATTAGCACAGTGTGAATAACGGCGGCTTCGGGTTGAGCGCAGGCTGCTGATCATGGTTAGGCTGGTAGTACTGTTATTGTTCCTGATATGGCGAATACGGAACCCTAACGAAGATGCGCTGTGGCTATGGGGGATGTCGATAGTGTGCGAGTGCTGGTTCGCCTTCTCGTGGCTGCTGGACATTCTGCCCAAGTTCAACCCCATCAACCGCCAGACTGACCTCGCCGCCCTCCGCGACAAGTTTGAGACCCCCTCCACCACCAACCCCCCGCGGCCGCTCCGACCTTCCCGGCGTCGACGTCTTCATCTCCACCGCCGATCCCGAGAAAGAGCCCCCCTTGGTCACCGCCAACACCATCCTCTCCATTCTCGCCGTTGAATATCCCGTCGAGAAGGTCTCCGTCTACATCTCCGACGATGGCGGTGCCATCCTCAATTTCGAGGCCATGGCCGAGGCTGTCAAATTCGCCGAGGTTTTGTAGCCCTCCTAATCCTAATCCTAATCCTAATTAATAATAATAAATAGTATTCCTTCCATTAAAATTACCGAAGCATTAATATGATTCCGTTAATGTTGTTTGATCATATGGGAAGTGTTTGTTGGTAACAGATGTGGGTGCCATTCTGCCGGAAACACAACATCGAGCCGAGGAATCCGGACAGCTACTTCAACGTGAAGACGGACCCAACCAAGAACAAGAAGAGGCCCGACTTCGTAAAGGACCGGCGGTGGATCAAGAGGGAGTACGACGAGTTCAAGGTGCGGATCAACGGCCTGCCGGAGGCCATCAAAAAGAGGTGCGAGAAGCACAACTCCAAGGAGGAGATGCAGGCCAAGAGACTCGCCAAGGAGAATAACGGCGGCACGCTTCCGGCGGAGCCCATCAATGTCACCAAGGCCACCTGGATGGCCGACGGCACCCACTGGCCCGGCACTTGGTATTCTCCCACCGCCGACCACTCTAAGGGTGACCATGCCGGAATTGTACAGGTTGCAATTAATCACCTCAAAACATGAATTGTACTGCTTAAATTGATTGATCTTATCATGATATTTATGGCTTAACTGATCACAATACGTAACAACCCAGGTGATGAGCAAGGTTCCAGAGAATGAACCGGTGATGGGTCATCGAGACGAGAAGAAATTGGACTTCACAGGGATCGACGTCAGGCTTCCAATGTTTGTCTACGTTTCGCGAGAGAAAAGGCCTGGTTACGACCACAACAAGAAGGCCGGCGCCATGAACGCCATGGTGAGAGCTTCTGCTATTCTCTCCAACGGCCCCTTCATTCTGAACTTGGACTGCGATCACTACGTTTACAACTCCATGGCTATAAGAGAAGGAATGTGCTTCATGATGGACCGCGGCGGCGACAGGATCTGCTACATTCAGTTTCCTCAGAGGTTCGAAGGCATCGATCCCTCTGATCGATATGCCAACCACAACACCGTCTTCTTTGATGGTAATTAGATGTACCAAGCCTATTACATGAGTTCTTAACTTTTTAATTATGGGTCTACCACTATATACATGTTTGCTGCTTGTAAACAAACAGGTAACATGAGAGCTCTGGATGGCTTGCAAGGCCCAGTATACGTGGGAACAGGCTGCATGTTCCGACGCTACGCCCTCTACGGCTTCCACCCGCCACGGGCAAAGGAGTACACAGGCATCGTCGGGCAGAATAAGTCCCAGGCTCCCAATATCAGTAGTCAAATGCAGGCTGAAGAGGACTCTGAATCACAGCCCTTGGCAGTTCACCCTGACCTGCAACTCCCCAAGAAATTCGGCAACTCGACAATGTTCCACGAATCCATTGCTGTCGCGGAGTTCCAAGGCCGCCCGCTGGCCGATCACATCTCCGTCAAGAATGGCAGGCCTCCTGGTGCATTGCTCGCTCCTCGGCCCCCACTCGATGCTCCCACTGTCGCTGAGGCTGTTGCTGTTATCTCCTGCTGGTAATTACTACTTCCGGCATTGTTTTCTCACTTTTAATTTGCCTTGATTAGTACTAATTCATCAGGTCTCGATCAAGAACAGGTACGAGGACAAGACAGAATGGGGAGATAGAGTTGGGTGGATTTATGGATCAGTGACGGAAGATGTGGTCACAGGTTACAGAATGCACAACCGTGGGTGGAGATCAGTCTACTGCATCACAAAGAGGGATGCTTTTCGAGGAACCGCGCCCATTAATCTCACTGACAGGCTGCATCAGGTGCTTCGATGGGCCACTGGTTCTGTCGAAATTTTCTTCTCCCGGAACAACCCTCTTCTTGCAACCACCCGGCTCAAGTTCCTGCAGCGCATTGCATACTTCAATGTCGGTGTCTACCCCTTCACCTCCATTTTCTTGGTGATCTACTGCTTCCTTCCAGCTCTATCCCTCTTCTCTGGGCAGTTCATTGTGCAGAGCCTCAACGTAGCCTTTCTTGTGTACCTCTTCATCATCACCAGCACACTGATGCTGCTGTCCCTGCTGGAAGTTAAGTGGTCTGGAATTGCACTGGAGGAGTGGTGGAGGAATGAGCAGTTCTGGGTCATAGGTGGAAGCAGTGCTCACCTGGTTGCAGTGCTGCAAGGTCTGCTGAAGATCATAGCGGGCATCGAGATCTCATTCACGCTGACCTCAAAGTCAGCCGGCGACGATGAAGAGGACATCTATGCTGATCTGTACCTCGTGAAATGGACCAGTCTCTTCATCATGCCGCTCGCAATCATCATCGTCAACCTGGTCGCCTTGGTCATGGCGTGCGCGAGGACCGTCTACAGTGTGATTCCACAGTGGAGCAAGCTTTTTGGAGGGGCCTTCTTCAGCTTCTGGGTGCTGGCTCACATGTACCCATTCGCCAAAGGGCTGATGGGGCGGAGAGGAAGGGTGCCAACCATCATTTATGTGTGGTCAGGGCTTCTCTCCATTACAGTCTCCTTGCTCTGGTTATCCATCAGCCCCCCAAGTGACAACTCGACTGCTGGCGGTGGTGCAAATTTTTCTGTATAAAGATATCTATATAGTTGTGTTCTACTTAGATGGAGTACATATGTTAAATTAAAACTTTCTTTGCTAATTAATTCATTGACTGAAGAAAGAAGGCAATGTTTCATGTAATCTGATGATTACTTCGATTTAGCTTCACCACAATATAAAAAGGCAAGTGTAGAACAAATGAAACATGGAAGTTCATCAAGTTGACAATAAGAATGCCTTTCATCAGAAGAACTTAATGCCTTAGTATAGCAATTTTTTTTTTTTTTTTAATATTTCTCTGCAACAAACTGCATTGTATTATTACATTGTTGCCTTCGGTGAGAGTTCAGTTTATCAAATCTAAATTACATGATGATAACTAAAACACAGCACCTCGCCCCATTACTTTGGAAGGCCACAACAATTTAGAGAAGAAATTCACGAATTCGGACAGGCCTTTTTACTGCATTTGTATAGCCCTGCACAATAATTAATGGGAGGGACGGGTTAGTGAAAAGATGACCTGCTTCAGCTTCTCCATCAATAATCAAGGACTGTTCATAACTTTCCAAAAGCAACAATAATAATAACCAAAGACTTTACAGAACAGTAGTCAAGAAATTTAAATTGGTAAACATTAGAAGCTAATGGCACAAGCAAAACATACTAGCTTTCCTTTGTGAAACCGAAGTGCCAAGAAGCATTATGATATGCATCCAGTGGAGAAAAGCGATTTTACAATTGTTTTGTTTGACCAGTTAGTGTGATAATGAAAAGAAAAACATCAATTGCACATGTTCGCCTTACAATTCTACAGTAAGAATTAGTTTATTGCATATAGAATCAGAGTTTTTCAATCAAGAAACATATCTGCTTTTACTTGAGCAATAGCCATGTAGATTTTCTTACGGATGCATCCATAGACATTTCCATGCATATTCACACGCAAAAGGTCAGTGGAATGACATTATAAACGTGCGTTGCCGGCATCTCCACTATGCCACGGCCAATTGCATTGCATTCCAGGAGGTGGGGGATATTCAAATGGAAAAAAAACTTAAAAAGGGCTGTGGTGAAGATTGATAGATGAGCTGAAAAAACACACAATTACACAACCATTGCCATAACGCCAAGGCTTTGCTTTAAGAGATTGATGGGTCAAATTTTTTTGCTTTGACCCGGCAAGCCTTGGCATTGATTGGTGTAGATAACTAACAGAGTGATGAGAAATAGTGAGGTTCAAACAGAGTCCATATAAATGGCCAAGTCCACTATATACAAACTTTGCATAAGTTCATACGGTAAAACGAAAAAATATGTTTGGTTACCTCATTGAATTTAAATAGCAGAGGACGTGAATCCCTCATCAAGGTTGCTGGCATTTTTTTAGCACTGTCATGTTCTTGAGAACCTTTGCTGCTGAACTTCCTAAACCTGGTTTGAAAGATAAAATAGTAATTATGGGTTGAAGTAATAACGAGTTATTTTCCACATCGGACACACATTACGCTTCCATTAAGAGAAAAGACAACAGTACATCATTTAAAAATATAGAGCAAACACCACATGGTAAAAAGGACAAGGAAGTCTCCCACATACAGCAACATGGATTGAAAAACAATTTAGTTCTTGAACCTCATAACTTGTGATTAAAGCTTGGTGTTACGCTTCCATTTACAAATCTTGTTTTAAGTGAAACAAAATTCACCAAGATTTTAAACCAAAAAGCTGTTCATTGGTACACGACAAAAATCAACATACAAGTTCATCTTGTATCTATATTAAAAATTTTAAGCCACAGTCAATTCTATTCTACACCCAACCAACAATTAAAACCATTTCTTCCCCCATATCCTGAGTGTAGTATTCACACCTTTCGTATCATCCACCAACAGTCATCTGCATGCCTGTGAAGCATACTATGACACTATAATTTTATATGAAAATTACAAACATTTTAAGATCTTTGGCCATTTTATTAACATCTCACATGATCAAGAACTCAATTCAGAACAATTTCATGATTGTTTAAGTAACACAAGATCTTACCTCAAAAGAATTTTGATTGCATTGTAGACTTACATTTCCAGATTTCCTAATAATAAATTTTTGTATGGTTTAGGTGACAACTGCTTTAAGCTTCAATAAACCATTTGGCCTAATGTCACACCTCTCTAACATCTCTGCATTCTCTTGAATATTGTTCATTCTGTTGTAGCTTTAATTCATCATAGTGGTACAGTTGTAAGCAAAAAAGGCCAAGAGAATGTCAAACTTGCAAGAGTCATGCTGGAAAAAGAATATCTCAGAAGACAAATCAAAGGAAAAATGCTAAGCAAATAAATTAGGAAGAAGCAATATACCTGTCAAAGAAGTTGAAGGAGCCACTATAAGTCTTCTTTGCATATCCTGTGGAACTCTTTTGTACACTAGTTGTTGCAATTGGAGTAGATGCCGAAGCTGCCAAAACATGGTTAGCAGTCCATTTGGATGGCATCGGGTTTGATGCTTTCTTGGTACTTTGCGTGTTTTCAGCACATGAAGTTACACAACTAGATGTCAGAGATTTTGGTTTGCAATTGTCCTCCCCTGGTAGCATCTGGTTTGCCTTAGGGTCCACAGATCTGTTGATGCTTCCTTGCAAAATCCTTTGCTTTTCCACCTAAGCATTGTTTTTATATTACATGATGTCATATGCAATAAATGATGATTTGGTCCATCACTCTTAAACAACACAATTATCAAACAAAACTACTAAAAAGACTATGCTGTCTGACAAAAATAAATGACACAGTAACACACTGAAATGAAATTTACACCCCTTACCTAAAGTAAAGCAGCAGTTGTTTCACAACTGAAAGATGGCACAGGATTACATAAATGAGGGGGTAAGAGTGCTAATTGTAAACATCCAACATATATAAACGTTTGTGGTTAGAGTGCTGTGATCTGTTATCCTCAACCCCCCGGGCAAAACCTGCCCGTGTGAAAATATCCTCTACTCAAGCACATGTCTGTGTCAAAACAATGGTTATTTAAACCACTGAATCTCAGAAGGCACAAAAAGAAACATTATCTGTATGATGATTTTTTTTCCTCAATAAGATAAATATGGACTCATGTAATTCTAGAAAATTCAAGTATTTTCCATAGACATGTCACCTAAAAACAAGGAGAAATATAGTACTGTTAACCAAGAGGACTGAAATCACTTTTTATTAGTTAATATTAACACAATAATTTTCCTTGTCCTCTTTCTAACTAAAGTTAACAGAAAAAATCATATAATATCAAGTGACAGTGATGCTAACAAGGCATCTATGGTAGATGAACATAGATACAATGTCTTCCAGTTTTTCCATACAGCATAATAAAATGGGTACAATAATTTTTAGCCATGCCCAACGAGTGCACATCTAATGTGGTCAATCTGGAAAGAGAAGACACCAAAATCAAAGGCATCAAAGTGCCACAGAATTGTTTTGACTATGTAACTTTACAATTTAATTAAATTATCTATTGTCATGAAATCCTTTAATTTGTTATGCATGTAACTTATCATGCTCTCTCTAGCAATGCGACCTTTCTTAATTTTTTTCCGCTTTTTAAAGTCACTCACTGAAAGAAAAAAGGAGTGGTATGACAAATGTTCCTTATCAAGCAAACTTTTCAGAGGCAACAACTGTGTTCAAATCCCAAGCACTTAACTACTAGAAAAGAGTAAAATAGCCAGTATATCTTAGCTTTATTATTTTGGTGGAACATATTTGTTGTCCTACAAAACTTATTCCAAACTGTTCGATGAAAGCTGTATCACTTGCCTCATGCACCAAGACCTGCTTCAGAGCTACAGCAAGAACAGTATGATCAGATGCATAGCCCTGTTTGACAACAAAATAAAAGGCAATTAAAGAAGACGACAAAACCGAATATGAGATTTAATAACATAAAAGCAACAATACTGACTTTGAAGTTTATTAGATCACCAATTGGAGGATCAAATGAAAGCACCAATGCATCTAAAACTGCTTCGTTTCTCAGGGCACTTGGTAGAGAATCAGATTTTTGAATTTTGTATGTAACAGAATAGGAGACCATTGTATTCACTAACTGGGCCATATCATTCTTCTCCTTCTCTGATAGTAAGTGAACCGCTACCTGAGCAAAAGAAAGCAGGCTGTATCAGAACCATAGCAATAAGAACATCTAAAGTTTATCATAATCTATAGCAATAAAGAAAGAAAACAAAAAAAACCCAATGAGCCAGTGGAATTGTTACATTTCTCAAGCTAAAACTCCGTCCTTTATATTTCAATTTTTGTTTGATTCATTTATTGATTTATTTTTTTGGTCAAGCAAACAAAAGAAAGCCAATAAGAACATCCAAACTTAGTTGCTAAGTAAACTCTTTATGATTTCAATTCAATTATTAAATATTATCTTCCGAAGGAAAACTCTAAGAGAATGGAAGGAAAAAAACCAAAATCACTTTGGATTGCTAATTAAGTGTTTGGAAAAATATGTACACGTTTTTGAAAAGTGATTTCCAAAATGTAATGGCATGTTCTCTTTGCTTTTTTTAGTCTGTTTTGAGTTGAGTTTTCCAAAACAATGAAAATGTGTTTACTTTTATATTTTCAAAAACAAAGAAAAATTTTGTAAAGGAAACCCAAAACAACTTTATAAGTTGTTTGGCTGTTTTCAATCAAAACACTCCCAAAAACCCAAAACGCGGAAAACAGTTTTATCATAATGCAATACTAATGTAGGGTTCAGCTGTTTTCAGCTTCAAAAACCCAAAACACTTGCCAGCGGCCTCTCCGCCATCACCGCCGCTGCCCACCATCGCTTCAACGGTCTTGGTCGTCAACTGCCTTGCTTTGTCCTCTGTCGCCGTCCTCTGCGGACAAGCATCGCCGTCGATCTTGCTACTGTCGTCATTGGCAATCTCCCACAGTAGTCATCTCTCGCTTCTTCCTCCATGGCTTTCGGGCTTTCCCCTCCTCCAACCAAGCTTCAAGAAGCTTGTATTATAATGTAATATAATATGTATATATACATGGCTTTCGGACTTTCCCCTTCCTATTTTTTTTCAAGTCAATTTATTTATTTATGTGTATTTTATTCTTGTAATGAAAAAAATGTTACAAGATACACCAACTTTAAAATGTATATATTTCCTAATAATATATTAGCATTAAATAGTTCTAATTTATTAAATAATCAAATTTATTGAATAAAATGTCATAAAAAATTATTCTCAAAATTTCAAACAATACGCATTTTCTAGTTTTTTGTTTTGAGAAACAATTTTTCAGAAACAGATTAGCAAAACAAAAAACTAGAAATAAATTTAAAATTCAAAACTAAAAATTGAAACGCAAAGAGAACGAATCCTAAATTTCTCAGCACACTTGACATCAACAAAAAAGGTCATAGAGGGACAAGTGAGAAGGGGTCTCCTTTTTTCCTTGGATGGCACGACATAAAGGGACTTCTCATGAGCAAGAGACAAGGACATGGAAGTCAACAATGGCTTCAGGGGCCACCACATATGTACCTTGTTTTTTATTACTAATAGGTGTCACGATGTTAGGGATAGAAAGGGAATATTAATAAATTATAATTGTAAAAATTATATTTATTAGTCAGTTATATTTGTAACAGTTAGTTATATGGCAGTTGTAATAGTTAGTTATTGTAACAGTTAGACAATTAAGGAGAGGCTATATATGTAACCTAAGGTGATAGGAGAAGGGAGGGGGGGAATAACATAAATAATCTTTTGCCTCTCTCTCTCTCTTCTTTCTATTCTATGTCCAGAATTCCATAATTGTTCAAGCCTAACCCTAGGGACTTGACAATAGGTATCACGCATTACACAACAATAAAAAGAAATAAACAAAATACATTTGAACACAAAAGGAATACAAAGAAGTAATTTAGGTGAGGTGAATTACGGCCTTAGATTTGGTGGTGATAAAATATGCAATAATGGAGATATTGAGTCTTCTACAACAGATTTTGTTGACATATGCCTTGCAATGTGTGGTGAAATTTTATTGTGCCAAGAGCGTAAAAAATCCATCTTCTCTATCAGTGTTGTTCGGTATCTGTCAATTCACATAAACATGTAATAGTATGAACAAGGATTCATCCCAATAGAAGACAAACTTATAAAGCGAAAACAAGGTACCTTTGGAAAGACTTTGGCCATTCAATATTTGGTTTCACGTTTTGTGCTACCAGACCATGTATGGCCATCACAATAGTGGGTTGATAAACTACAGAATGCAAAATGGGGAGTTAAAGATTTTAACTTGGAATTTATCCTCAATAATGAAGTCCAAAATTATTGTGGCTGGAGTTGTTACCTTGAAGAGACATTTGTTGTGTTCGCATTATGTATTGATGAATTAAATCGAAATCACCAAGACCATGCAAGCATTTTACCTTCATTTGCATGTCACATTAGACAGATATAATATAAGAAATTTAGCTAGTTTGAATGAAGTTATGAGATATACAAAAGATATTCATGGCAATTATAACTTACAGTCTTTCGCATGATTGGATCATGATATTGGAGTTGTAAAACATTTTCATGGATCCCATCAAAAATTAGGTCGTAGTCACCACTAGACAATGATCAGTCATTGAACAGTTAGGTATTTCCATTAGAATGATGAAAGAGAAAAGGCAAAATGTTTAACTAGAGTTGTAAACTCACCGGTTAGAAACTAGGGAGCGCAGAAATTCAAATTCATTTGACATTCTGCTGCTGCCATTACCAAACTTCCTTTCCCTTTTAACTTTTCTCTTTTGAAAAATCTTCAAAATTGAACAGGAGATTTTAATGCCCCATGAAGATGCTGAAAATAAAAATGCAGTCAACAGACTTTACTCCTTTACCTCTTTCCATATGTCAAAAATACTTTTTGAAGTGTCCTTGCGGCCAACCACTTGAGAACTGATCTCCAACTAAGACCAAAGAACCATGCAAATTATAGTTGCAGGAGATCAATCAAGAAAACAAACAAGTATGAAGACAGTTACAAACAAACTTTTCATGAGAAAGATTGCCTTCCTCAAAACCTTACTATAAAATGGCAAGTTCATCCTACAAGTTTTAAAGCAATAAGAATAAGCACTCCACATCAATGCCACCTGTATATGGCTAGGACAAAGCCTTGATCCTAGAATCATAGTCAAGGATCAAATTTTCATTTTGATGTAAATGAAATGTTTACCTATCAGAAGTAAAAATATTTGTAAACAGAAAGTCAAGTTTATGTAAATGATTATACAAGCTTAGAATACAATTCAAATTTGTATGAGCTCTATCCAGCTTCATACACATGAAGTTACAAGTGAATTAGTGAAGGGGTCACAATTAAATTCAAACCCCATTAAATTATTGTCCATTAAATAAATATATGAGCCACAAGTACCTATGTTGCTAAATATGCATAAGATTTCAACCAAATAAAATCTGTACTGATAAACAATAACTAAAATATAAATTACAAATGAATGCTACAACATTCATAATACATGGGAGATCTCCCATGAAACATGGTTAACCTTTGTTTTCTACAACAATACTAAGAACAAAGTTCAAGAAACTACATTGAATGGTAAAAACTATGAATACAAGTTAAAAATGGTGCTAGATTCTTATAATAATAGAATTTAAAAAAGATAAGCTAATGAGAAATATGAAAGTTTCTATATGTAACAAGAAGTAAATGGATAAGTAAGAACCAATTTTGCTTCTACTTTATATCTCTCCTTTATTTTTAAATTTTCTCAATCTTTCTATTATATATTTAGATTTTTTTGTTCTCAATTATATTTTTACAGTGAAGTAGATAAATAAAAATGAGTCTTGTTAGATTGTCCACACCTTGATGTAACAAGTAATCATATCAGAATGTTTCAGGTTTTTAGTAATGTTTTCTGCTGTTTTCTCAAGAAACTGATGTGTTTCAATCATTTCAAGGGAAAGAAACTGAGATTTTCTCCTTGACCATAGCCTTTTAGTCAAAAGGCTATCATCACGCACTTCAAGAAGAGGCTTCAAAAGTGACTTAGACATTTAATGGAAAAGGTTAAAACTATACCTAATGAAGAACCTGACCTATCAAAAAAACATGACTGTCTACTGTTGTCATGTACCTCAAAGATGTTTCAAATGCGACTGAATACGTTTCTGTGCACACTTAAACATACATAATCAAAAAAACCGATTGCCTACATTACTTAAAATAGAAACTGTCTTTCCTGGCAATTAATTCCATATAAATAGAGAGGGCACAGCCAAATTGCTACTGCTTTGGATCATCTGGTGTCATTAGATTCAAGAGGATAATTTCCTAGATCGTGCCTAACCATTGTGACACCTTGTCAAAATCAATACATGTTTAATTATTTTGCCTTTTCATACCAACCACACAAATGAAAAGCTATTGGTTTCCAAATGACTCCTTGATACCACTTATTTATAAAGGATAGTGTCAAAATATTTGTGAAGCTTTATCTTTTTGACTTCCAAGTGGCTGTACATATTTATTTTTAATCTATATTTTGGACATACCAAAACAGAATATTTGGGATGGAAGTAGTATACTTTTAATTACTTCTGAGAAGGGTCAGCTTAGTATCATACCACATTAAGTGTTTCCTTCTTCTTGTCAAGAAACTGAAGAGTATTTAAACATGAGCGTATATCACACTCTGAAAAAGAAGACACAAACCAGGATGTCAGGGGCAAAACATTCAGAAAAGTCAAATTGAAGGCAGAAACTTGATAAAATAGTACATGTGGATATGCAGAATGCCTGTATGCTTCTATATAACTTCTCCCCATTTTAATTCAAGAAACCTTGATTTCTAGGAGCAATGAAAGATCTATTCACTGTTGACATGCTGCAGTGAAGCTATTACTCACCAGTATATTCTGCAAGTGCAGTAAGTGCAATGGAACTCGTCCTTAGTCCTTCCTTGTAACATATATGCTTCAGTCTATAAATAACCATTTATCAACAAAACAAGGTCAATTAAAATGAGAAAGAGGTGGCAGTTTGAATGCAATATAAAATGTCAACAGATGCACAACTAGATAAGCTAGCCACTCATCGTAATCACTATACAATTATACAATTCAAAATTACATTAGCAAATAAAAGGAAAAAAAAAAAATAAAGGGTAAAGCTTGGTAGCAAAGGTAAGGTTGCTCCTTTGTGATTGGAAAGTGATAGGTTTGAGTTGTGATAAAAAGTAGCCTTCTGCAAAGCAGGGGTAAGAGTACAATCAAAATGGGAAGGCTCATGCATTGGGGGTTCCCTTTTAAATAAAAGAAAAAAGGCAATAGCAAGGCTTTCCAACACAAATGCATTTCTGACAACAAATCTCTGTACGGAAAGTTGACGTACTCAAGTTTTGATGGAGAATAAAACGACCTTGTGGTGAGAAACAGACGAGTGCTGTATATCACACAGAGAGATACCTTTTTACTGGAGAAAATATTCCATATATGCAAATGATATATGTTGAAGGACTAAAGAAAAGGGAAACCTTAGGAACTTGATTTTATTGTAGAATAAAATACAAGCACACAAGATGATGGTGACAAGTATTTTACAAAATATTGCCAATGATCAAATTTCTCGCTGCACCATGTGTATCACTTTAGGACCAATATTGTGAACAAGAAGTTGAAACTACAAAGTAAGGCAGAAACAGGATTGATAATCAAAGTGATTGTTGATACATAGAACTCAAATGTAGACCCATGAAACAGGAGACAGTGGAGCATTTACCTGCATACGACACGACTAACTGTTGGTTGAACAAATATATGAACCCTACAACCAAGAGCGAACGTTTTTTTGTCAATTTATAATATTTCTACTTGGCGCAATGCATATATGATATATTCATATCATGATCATGGGGCAATACAAAGACTTATAGATCTCCAAATTCCCCTACATTGACCCAATGAAGATCAAGGAACTAGAAAACCAAAAATATTGTTGTCTAGCCAATTTTCCATTATAACTTCATCTCAATGAATCAAGAGTTTGAGGCACCATTGTCGATAATCTGACTAGCTATGGTGCTGTAAAGAATAGAATGGTATCAGACAGTATTTGAGCCAGTTATAAGCATCATGGTAACCTCCTAAGAATGTTCAGACAGAGAACTCAAGAACTGCCTCCAAAGAAACAATAGAGAGAAATAAAGTTCACCTCTAGATCAACTGAAGATTGAAACATAAATTGATTGTCACAGATAATAAATCAACACACTATAGTTTTTATGCAAATTCTTCTCTTTACATAATACAAAAAAATGATCTGTTTCTATACCTAATACTTTAATTGTTTTATTAAGCTTTGCTCCATACTTCTCTTTTCTTTTCTTTTTTTCATTTTTGTTGGTAACATGGCATTGTTCCTCTTAGAGTGCCCAGGCACATGTAGTTCCCTATTCACAAATACAAAATTTGATGAAATTGGAATATTCTACTGAATGCAAATGAGGCAACTCAAACAGAGGACTTCTGCTTCATGGATGGAACACAAATAAATAATAAAATTGGTGTCTTATGTTCTTATAAGAACTTCCCTGTTTATCTTGAAAATAAATAAATGACTGGCCAGAATTGATTATTACCAGTTTATCATAACTGGATTAATCCACAATAGAAGCCATATAAATTCAAACAATTTTAACAGTCAAGCAAGAACTACGTACTTTGCCACTTGGCGTAATGGTCTCAGGGCAGGAGCATATAGGTCATTACATATGCAAATCACCTGCATATCACATTCTGCCAATTTTGAGTATTAAGACAATGACTAATCAACCATGTAAGACAACTCAATCTTACAGGTCTGGACAATGGTGCACTTCTATGCTTCTTTTTTGATGTTGTCCTCCCATGATCCTCTTTAGCCACATTTTCTTTTCCAGCATCTGACTTCCTATCTGCAGAGAGCTGCATCAACAACATATGTCTCATTGTTATTGGAAAAAGTATCCCTTCCCATCATAAAGCATGACTAAAAAAAAAAGGATCGGTATGAAGAGCTGGAGAACCTATCTTCAACAGATTAAAACAGAGAATAATAAGATAGATAAGAAGTTGATGCTCTATTCAGTAGCATCAGTTTGTTTCTGAGATCCTGGTTAGAGGAATTATAAAACACCAGAGAGCAGGACATGAATCTCTAACTTATTAAATGTGCCTATATTTTAACTGTTTGGGCACTCATGCATGAAAGCGACAGCATCTACTATATAAAGGCCATATAAGTTACCATCTTCAGAATGACCTCCACAGCACCCTTGCCATCCCCAAGAGCTCCATCTATTTCATCAATTACCTATAAAGCAATAAAGACAATTATGTTTTACTGTATCAGAAAAGATAACGGTAAATGATGTAAGAATAGTACACACCAAGCACTTAGGCTTTGAGTCAGCCATGACAGAGTTCATCTGAACCACATCAAGAATTTTCCCTTCAATTGTTGATGAAGACCGATCGTCACTTGCATTTATCTGCTCAGAAAAACATTAACTGATTAGTTTTTTAGAAGTAACAAATAAAAGACAAACAAAATTAAGAATGATTCTAGCATGGGAAACTGATCCACCCTAATAAGCAAGACAAATATTAATAATATATCAAGCTCTGAACAGATGCAAAAACACTACATTTCTTATATGATACTTCAGAACATATTGAAAATTAAACCCAGAAGAGATGGATCCCTCACCCACAGTAATGTACTCAAAATAATGATATGCAAATTTTATGAATAGTTCCTTGTAGGACCTAAAGCAGCATATACTAGAAGCTGCTTATCTAAAAGAACAACAAAACACAATAGAGGTGAAACACTCATGTCTATATGCATGATTCAAAAAAACAGAACCTCCACAACACGATATCCACAATGCCTGGCTGCTACATGTGCTAGGGTTGTTTTCCCTAGCCCTGGGGGCCCACAGAGTAGAAGAATCTGCAAAAATTACAAGATTTCTTATGATTGCCTTTACCTTAAACTCAAAAATGAACAGTAAAGAATACAGTCTTGTACCAATTGTGGGACATTAAATATGATAAGAACATGCAAATAGGAATTGATTTCAGAGATTAATAACCTAAATCCCAGAAGGAATATATTGCTGAAATATGTTCTCCTGGAATGAAAAGCAGCACAAATAAATAAAAACAAAGTTCAAATATGCTCCGATACAAAACATGAGAATAGAAAAATCAGATCCTTTGGGTTTTACTAGAGTCCTCTAGTGATGTATTCAATCAATAAATGGCTATTCCAGAATGTATGATCTATTCTACAATGTGTCTTGGTTATTGTTGCCAACTAATTCATAGGTTCATCAAATAGTATAAGAAAACACAGAAACATCTCTGATAGGATATTAATGGCTGAAACTAATGATGAAAAAGTAACATCTTTGTTGCAGAACTCTTTTGAAACTAAGTTGATTCACATGGTCATATGATTAGTGCTAGTTAGTAGAGAAATAGCCACATGCAGTAACATCCAAGAAATCCCTTTAGATGCCATGAGTTTGTTGATACAAAAAAGAAAACGAAACCAATGATTACAAGAATAAAGCAAGATTGAGATCAATATCATAGTGGATTTAGCTATTTTGCCTCACAAATTCTCTTTTGGTTGACCATCTGTTCATAAGAAACAACATGAATTCCAAGCGGATCTTCACCTTATGAACTAACCAACCAGGAATATGCAGGATCAGAAAGGAGATATTTCAGGTCCACTGTTACATGAAATCACAGATGAAATGGGGATAATTTCATGCAAGTTTCAACTTTGGGGAGTAACTGCGAATGCTTGGCAGCTGAAGGTAGAGTAGTTGCGGTCATATTTAGCCCATAGAGTCCTTGTATCATGCAGTAATTTTTTTGGAAAAGGCAAGGGACTAAATACAAGGGAAGGATTTCCAAAGCTGACCTTGTGCTCCGGAGGACCAGAACCCTTATTTTTCTTCTTCCATAACTCTGAAACACCTTTGGGGTCATTGTTCTCCAGGCCCAAATCATTATAAACTTTGAAAGTTTTTGTGCCAAATCTAGATCCTCTACTCTTCCCTGGAAAGCTCCTATCAGAGAGTTTCTGATGTTGAGCAGCTGAAGAATGTCGTCTCAAAGCAGACAAAACCTCATCTCCTGTAGTCCTAATTTCAGATCCAAAAACACAAGAATCCCACTGTTTCAACCACAAAAGTACCTAGGAACAGCACAGTTGAGTAATAAGCAGAAAGTCAAATCAAGTAGCATCATTGAAGGCAAAGCGCTTTGAAACTTATTAGTAGAAGATTTTGAATTCAAGAAAACTAAGACTGATAAATGTACCTCACGATTTGTTTGTTCATCACTAAGAAGTTCCACAAACGAATTTGGAGCATATTTATCCACCCAAAGCTTTTCATTCACCAATGGTGTTTCAGGAAGGATTGTGCCATTGTCACATTGAACACTAGCTTGAACAGCCTGTTGCAACATGATAATCCATGTTAAGTCAAATTGTAATGCATAAGAGATATCTAAATGAATCCTATGTAAGCTTACAAGTGATAATTTATCTTTTCCATCCCTAATAGAAAACTAAAAAGTCACCTTCAACACTTGAAAAGTCCTAAAATATGTATTCCCAAGCTTAACCTACTCCAAAGATCTTGGCCAGAAAAGTCCTTCCAGAACTTCAAGGAATAACTGCAGTGCTATCAAGCAACTACGTGAAATAACGTGTGCAGGTAGACATGATTGCATTCAGACCACAAAATGAAGACCATAATTGAAAAAGTCATAAAATTGAGATCATAAGAATTAAGGGAGAAGTTTTATAGATTAAATCAATTCTAGTTCCCAAATTCTGGAAATATCAGAATCCTACACATCATTACTTGATAAAACTATGCAGCAATGTGGCCCATGATAGAACTCTTAAAACTGAGTAGAACACTCATATGGGATTTATCTTCATGTGATCTTCATATAAAACTCATAACTTTATTTCATGAGTTACTTAGCATTTCCTTGATTTAGCAGTAGAAGGAAACACAGAATGAAAAATGAAATAGAAAGCTTCTTTAACAGACCTTCAACTATATTCAACCACTTCTATATCTATCATATAATTGGTTCCCCTACAGACTTCTTCTCCTGACAGTATAGTAAAGAGAACAAAGTAGCTCTTGGCTTTCTTTAAGTTGCTCAGGTTTTTCCTATGACCAGGCAAAGGATGGATATAATTGAATGCTTGCCACAGAGTTGCCTTCTTCACATGATGAGCTCCATTAGAACCATTCTCAGTATTGATAATCTGAGGAGTGCACAGGTGAATATATCAGATTTGGTGTTTTATGCACAAAGGTAGTAGTGAGTTGGTGGATCATCTTCCTGAATGGCACGAGAAGTTCAGCATTTTGGTTTTTCCCTTTTGGGAGAGTGGTGGGTTGTGCTGGTCTTTATAACTAGTTCCATGTGCTCTTGGAGGAGTTGCATGCCAGACTATCAAATATCTATTCGGACAACTATTCTTCCATGTTAGGTGCTGCATTTATCAAGAAAGAAGACTTTTGATGGAGAGGAAAGCTCAATTTTTATGATTGAGGAGGAACGTCCCTTTTGGCTTGTCCTTCATTATGCACGTTTTGTATTATTTGCTTTTTCTGGTTAATATTTAGCAAGGGGCCCCTACTTCCATACTTATTCTTTTGTACAAGGTAAGCAGCTTTTTGTCTATTTATTTATTGAAAGAAAAAATTGCTTCAACATCTTAGTTGATCATGAACTACCAAGTATATTATATAATGTACCTTTGTGAAAGCCTCTGTTTCCACCCTCTGCATCAGAATATGGATGGGTTCTGAAATAAGACCTGCAACTGAAAAGTTGTTGAAGTTTAATTCAAGTGCCTGATTTTAGAATTTCTAACAAAACCAGTATCAATTTTAGTGCCAATAAAGCACCCAATTACACCCATTCATCGGTGTACGGAACAAGGATTTTTAGATACAAATGAAAATAAAAATAAATTGAAATATACATATATCCTTCTTCTTTTTTGGTAATATACATGTAACAATCACTTTCCTGTCTTTTTCTTTCACTTCCACAAATCCTAGTTCCAGAAGTAGAATTAATATCGTTTTGAGTTCCCATCAGAGTTCCAAAACATATTCCGAACCTCACAGTTCAACATGCATCCAAGGATGTTCGTTAAATTGAGGACTGATTTCAATTTCTAGTTTATTATATGTTCCAGCGTTTTGCAGTAAACTGAAAAAAACGCATCACAAGATAATTATGTATTAGTAGTCATACCACTGGAATGCTCTTTCACGGTCAATTTCTTCCGCCGGTCCGACTCCTCGACCCTATTCATCTTCACATAAACCCTATCGCCGTCGAGTCCGGTCACCGGAACACACTCCCCGTCAATCTTCGAAGCGTACCGCGACACAATCGTCTCCTCCTCAACAACAACCACAGGCTCAGCCACTTCAGCCACCTCGTTTCGGGGTGGAGAATAACGAAGCCAATCTTCGTCGTCCTCTCCAGGCGCCACATCGTCGGCCCTGCTCCGCTTATCCTGCAACTGGCCATGTTTGTCGGAATTCAGAAAATCGGGGACTTTGGATCGGAACCGCTTCTTGATATTGACTTGGGTTTTCGGAATAGTTGATGGATCTGCTGATGGCGTGGATTTCGGAGGGAGGGATAGAGTAGGTTTTGGTGGTGGTGGTTCCAAATGGTGGTCTTCTTCTTCTTCTGGGTAGGGTTCGTGATCTTCTTCTTCTGGATAGGGTTCAGGGTCTTCGTAGAAGTGAGAGTTGGCTTCGAGCCATTCGAGCTCTTCTGGTAGAGGAATGTCCATGTCCATGTCCATGTCCATATCCGCATCCATTGATGGAGGGGACTGAGCAGCGTAGCAGAGAAGATCAATGTGTGTTTGGCGGGAAGATGTGTAGAAGAAGCGGGAACGGGAAGGGGGGCAAACGATGAACGCAATTCCAAAATTAAACCTTTACTTGGAACCTTCGTTAGATTTTTGGATAAATCGTAATAATCACTCCTTAATATATATAATGTAATTATAAAATTATTTTTTATATTTTACAAAATAATAACTTTTTAAATCATTAAATAATTAATAAAAATATTTTTTATTTTTTTATTTCCATTTCTTTCTCCCTCTTTTATTTTAAATAAATATAAAAAATACTAAACAACAAGTGGTTATTATCCACTGCTAATTTAGTAGACTCGAATTGTCTTACATTTGAATTCAATTTCAAATCTAAATTTTACTTTAAGTTCATAAAATTAATTTTTTATTTTTAATTTACATCGAGATCCCGAATAAATAATATTTAAAAAAAATTTTTATAATATGCTTAATATTTTTTTAAATAATTTAACGTACAAATAAACAATATTGAAAAAATATAAAAAAATTCAAACAATTATCTCTATTATTCAAATATTATTGTGACTGTAGTTTATTTTTATTGTTAATTCTTTTTTTATATCTTTTTTTGTTTGTCAATTACAATAATGAAATCTCTCGTTCTCTTTTTATTTTTCTCTAGTTTAATCTAAATTAAAGAGTCATGTTTTTATATTTTATTATATAATATTTATTAACTAAGATATAAGATAAAATAAATGAGAGATATAAAAAATATTACAAATAAAAGTATATTTTATTATATTTGTTAAATTTATTTAATAATCTATTTAAAAAAAATCACATGACTTTTTATTATAAAATTGTTTAGGTAAATTTACCGATCACTTTACAAATAAAAAAAATAACTTATATATTACTCAATATATTTTAAAAAATTTAACAAATAATATAATAAAAATATTAAAATATTTTACAGTCTTATTTTAATTATTTTATATGTTAATTCAAAAAAATTTCAAACGTTATATTGATATAATCTAATTTTGTTCATTTTAATAAATAATATCCTACACACCAATAAATGTACTTTATTATTAGACGGTGTGTATTTATTATATTTTTTAATATTTAAATAATGTTATTAATTAATAATAAATGCACAAAAGCCTGTCTAAACATTAAAAATAAAATACAAAAAGGGGTAAAAAAGAAAATGAGAGAAATTCAAGGAAATACGGCGTGGTTGCGGGGAGGGGAGGGGAGGGGAGCGGGCACTTGGACGTTTCGCATACTTTTCCAGATTAGATTTAGAACCTTCCGTTCTATTTCTACGCGTGGGCGTGGTCCGAACCAATATCAAATATTGTAAGAATAGCGTTCATATGTTCGGATTCATATGTTGTTGAATCTACAAACGACGTACGACTTTCTTCGATTGATCTTCCCCCAAATCCGCGTCGCAGGCATTCGATTCCATCCTCTCCGTCCTTCAATTTGCTCTCTCGATCCATTTCTCGCGTGTTTTTCAGCTGTGCAGTGGGATTAGGGCTTCGCTTTGGGTGTAGAGAAGAAGAGGGATTGAGATGGGGCAGCAGTCGCTGATCTACAGCTTCGTGGCGCGGGGGACGGTGATCCTGGCGGAGTTCACCGAGTTCACCGGGAATTTCACCAGCATCGCGTCGCAGTGCCTCCAGAAGCTCCCCTCCTCCAACAACAAGTTTACCTACAACTGTGACGGCCACACCTTCAACTACCTCGTCGAAAACGGTTTCAGTGAGTCCCCTTGCCTGTGATTGGTTTCAACCTCTATTTTTGTATTGGATCTGTACGGCAATTGATTGGTTGGCGTGTTTGGATTTTTGAATGGTTTGTTTTCATTGTATTTGCATTTTGGTCAGTTGAATCTTATTTTTAAAAGTTGAAATAGGGACGATCTTTCGGGATATTCAAATGGTGCGTAGGATATGAATAAGGAATGTAACGTTAGACCGGTATTGCTATTATTGGGTTTTTAAATATCTTCTTTGGAGAAGGTGGGGCTGTAAATCGTTTGAGGCTGATCATATGGCACAAAAAGATGCTACCAAAAGCCTTATATTTTCTCTTTTCTGTTTGGTGCTGGGGCCTGTAAATCCTATAGATCACGTTATTATATTTCAACATGGTCTAAAATGTATAGGGAACATGGTTAGATCTCCTTCAAAAATCAACATAGGCAGAGCCATTCGGGTTGACAGACAAAGTTACAATTTCCATATATGTCCCGAGATGAGTCTTTTTGTGTTTCCCAGGAGACCAGGCAGCGTATATTTAGTGAATGTTCTTCTTGTGGGACATCACGATGTGCAGAGAGGGGGAGAGATTAAGCTTCTGTTCTTCCACCTATTTCATTGCCATTTCCTGTTGGCATTCAACAATATCATTTGAAAAACTAAAGCTTCTAGCTTCATTTATTTCTATCCCTTTTTAATTGGTTGGACTAGACAGTGTTTTGAATTTGGTTCTTCTATATTACATGTCAGAATAATTTTCCTTCCCTGTTTTTTCTGTATTATGTGAAAAAAAAAATTGTATGACATTGAGATAATTATATAATGCATCAACTATTTATTTTATAACAATTTGACGTGTTTGACATGCCTATTCTGATTGCATATGCTGGCCAAAATGCTTTCTTATGGCCATCATTTCCTTTTTCTAGTGCCTTCACCAACTTGGGGAATTATTGAGAAGGAAATGGCTGTAAAGTAGGGGGAAAGTGACACATTCTTCAATAAATGTGTGCTGATAACAAATAATAAATAAGACTCATGGGATACTTGTATAATCCCTCAACTCAAACGCTAACAAGCTAAGAGAATATTCTGATGTCGCAAGATTAGCTGCCTATCTCTTAATGATTTTGTCTGCCTCTGCATTGCCAGCCTAGATATTAAAGGGTCACTGCAAGGCCAAAAAAAAAAAAGAGAGAGAGAGACTAATGCAGGACATCTCTTGACAAATTGGCATTAACTTAAATACCCAAAGTTTAACATTCCATCATAAAACAGGAGTTGTCCCCTTTATCAAATGATAATACAGGAGAACTAGTAAGATTTAAATCTCAGGAAGTGTCTGAAAAACACAGAACTGGGGTGCTTTCCTCACAGATCATTTCAGGTTAACAAAATTTGTTTAGATCAGCTTTAAGGGGAAAAAAATACTTTCATACTTCATGCACAAGTGGTGCCTTATGCAGAGTCCTTTGGCCAATTTGACCCTGAAACCAAAGTACAGTGGCTTATTTGACCCTTCGCCATAAAATAATTTATATAAGATATATAAATTTTAACTATATATTTCACATGTCTTTTAAAAAGATGTTTATATATACACATTGAAACATAAATATTTAATATTTAAGAAGCAATCCCCAAAAATATTGACAATGTTAGTGTGAATCTAAGTGTGATTTCTGATCAAAATAATAAAGTTGTTGTTTTACTTTCAGAACTTCAATTTATCAAATTTTCTAAGGCATTTTATATTTTTCTGTAAATATTTGCTTTTAAAAAAATGTACTTATTTTTTGTTATCTAAACATCAAAAATAAGTAAAATGTGTTACGATTAAGTATTTTACATCCAACCAAATGGAGTTTTAGGAAAAAGTTGGAGATAAAAAGGCAAGAGCAATGCTACATGGATAGAATTTTTATTAAAAAAAAATATTATTTAAGATGCTGCTGCATTCATATCCATACATTCATAATGAGAAACTGATAAAATTAATCTTAATGAAAAAAATGTAACTCACATTATTTTTTTTGAATTTTAGATTTAAAAATTATATAAAATATTATTTTAAAAACTTAGGAAAGACAAATAAAATGTTAGCTTGCTTTTAGTCATAATAGAGGAATGGTACCAAACA
This sequence comes from Diospyros lotus, assembly GCF_014633365.1. Taxonomy (NCBI): domain Eukaryota; kingdom Viridiplantae; phylum Streptophyta; class Magnoliopsida; order Ericales; family Ebenaceae; genus Diospyros; species Diospyros lotus. The sequence continues at coordinate 1,175,092 of NC_068341.1, forward strand.
TGTAAAGAACAATGTTCCATCTCACTATTAGGACAATAATGAATAAAAAAGTTAATTGTTATTAATGCATGAGAATAGATTTTTTAAAATTAATATGTAAAATTGAATAACATAATTTAGAAATAAGGAACTTTGTTTTGATTTTTTGCACGTAAGTGGTCGTTAGGATAATATATTTTTAATGAGGTATTTATAAATGGATATGGTTTTATACTTGATTCCTCTGGGGATCCAGATCCAACTCAATTAGAAATGGATCAGTTGGATCCAGATCCAATATACATTGATTGTGGATTTTACAGGTCGGATCCAACTCATTGACAACCCTCCAGAACTATTTACCTTGTCAAACTTTCTTCTATTTTTGAGAAATCACATTGGCCAACCATATTGGTGTCATGTACCAAGATGTTGAGGTAGTAGCTAGCGGTATAAATAAATGTGTAATTAGGCTAATAGAAATTGAATTTCAATATTTAGCATAGCTGGAAGAATGTTCCAGCATGCTATAGCCTAGTTGTAATCGCACATGGCTCGAGCCAACCGCTTTTGGCGCCCAAGTTGCTGGATCAGTATAAATAGCTGATCCAGGCGCTAAAACGAGTATGTTGAATGAAATTGGAAATGAGTTTCCCTCGAATTCTCTCTAAACTCTCTCTAAATTCTCTCTCTAATCTAATCTCTCCTTCTCTCCCTAAAATCTCCCGTTCTCTCTTGATTTCCGTTCTCGATCCCGCAGAATTCCATTGTCAGATTCGTGATCTGACAATTGGTTATCAGTCACCTCCCTGAATAATAAGAACTAATGTCACTGGTTTT